>NW_007730939.1:71017-77164 GCF_000696425.1 Galeopterus variegatus | reverse complement strand
AGGGGGGGGGGGGGGGGGGGAGATGGAATTCTGCCCAAAAAGAAATGGGAGTTTTGCTTCTATTCAAGGTTAGAATAGTTGAGGTCATTAAGTAGAGTTTGGGTTTTATTTGACAAACAAAGATAGCAAGAAATACTTTCAGGACCATCCACTAATCAATAAGTTACCAAATGCTGACATTACATACCACAGCACATAACACAGCTGGCTCTCCCCACTTTCTCTCCTCGTTGTCAACCTCATTGGGTAAAGCCTTCTTGCTCAGTGATTTTTCGTGTGCTATTCTACCATTGAAGTACTGGGTCTAAATGGGACATTAGATTTTCATAACAATAACTAAGGAATCACCATCAAATTACCCCACCAATACACTGTAATGTCGTATTCTCCTAAACCATATACCTGAATAATATGGTAGAGGAACTCCCATACAAATGACAATCTCAGAAAAAATGAGGCCACTTGTTTCTAAAAGAACCCTTCTTTGAGAAAGTGATTCGTGAGGCTTAAGATAAGAAAGGTGAGGACTGGCAGAAGAATTAATGTGAAGGTGAGTTGTTGCAGAAGACACCAGCAGAAGAAAAATAATGAACAGGAAAGGTGGTATCAGGAGGAGAAAAGTTAAAATAAAAGTGAACACATAAAGTCTGTGAGATATATTTAAATCTCAGAACCAAACTAGCTATCCTAGGGGAGCCGCTTTTCATCTTCCAAATTGACACAAGCCTTTGAAACCTCTGTGGGCGGCTTCGACCTTTCATTATTGCAGAACACAGCCACCTGCCTTCACCCCTCACCCCAGCCTCTCAGCTGAGGCACCGGAGAAGATGCCCCAGGCCACTCTGCAATAGCATGAGGCTTTTGCTGCTTTCACTTCAAAACTGGCCAGATTGTGAGATGTAAGTCTTGCAAAGTAAAGGTTTTTCTCTCAGCACCAGCGTTTTTGGTGAGAGATGTAATACATCAAAGCAGAGAAGAGATGCAATCATGCAGGGAATGATTTCAAAAACCTTAATGAACCGTTTAAAATAAACTCATTTGAAGGTAATTTAACAACACCACTTTTACAATTAAAAATACTATTTCAGCATGCAAATGCAGAACATTAGTCCCATGTCAGGATGGAAAATGAAGTGAAACTGAGGGGCTTTTGAAACATGAATGCCATCTCAGTAATTTCTCATCACTCCACGGTGCTCTTAGGCAGCCTAATGAAAGAATGAATTGATTTAAACAACATTTTGTTGGAGCAATGGGGTTTGAGGAATTAAATTAACTTGATGGTTAGTTGTAAGAGCCAGGCTTAGAACCGGCATTATATTGTTACTAAAATGAATTTCTATCCTCTCCTAAGTTTTATTTGGGTATTTTTTTCTATTTATTTCTAAAATACCAACCAAGGGTGTTAACAATTAGCAGTATACTTCATCAGCCCTCTTCAATGTGTTAACATTTGCTTGAAGACGTATATGTGAAGGCAAAATTATACTCTCTGGAAAAACAAATTGGACTCCAACTGCTGTCCCCAGGAACTGCAGTAACAGCTGAGTCTTCCTTGGAAGGGAATAGGAATAACAAGCTGGCACATAGACCAAGCCAAGGCAGCAATTCTCAATCTTTTTCTTCACCAAGAAGCAGTTGACAAGTGATTGTCACACAGCTCATCGATGGCTGTATCAGGTTACAGATTTCACTATTTTTAAGACAGGCTTCAGGTTGCAGGCAATTCTCAATACACTGGCTGAAATGTTTCAAAGAGGATTTCTCGCCCACTCAAGAAAGTACATCAGAATGCTAGTGAGTGAAAGTGACATGAATATAGAAACGACCTTATATAAGTGTGAATTTTTTAAAGGTAGGTCATACATTTAGTACCTTAACTGTTACAAAAAAGAAAATAGGTTTAAACATAATAGGTAACACATGTATATGCCAATGTCTACGCCAATGTGTATATACACCAATAAGATGACAGATACCTCCCTGACATGCACATTTTCTACTACAAAGTAGTGCTCTTTTTGTAAATTTAACTCTGGTTTTTGAATACTAGCTTCAGAAGAGAATACTAAAATCAGATGCTATTTTAATAATAACAATTAGTAGTAATTTTTACCATGTTTGAGCAATATTGAGTAGTATATTCCAGGGACATAGTCTACATTCTCTTTTTTAATTCCCATCTAAACTCCCTAAGATAATAATACTCTATTTTCCCCCATTTTAAGGAGAAACAAACTAAGGTTCAGATTTGCCCAAGATTCTACAGCTAGTAAATAAATGGTAGAAATAGAATTTGATTAACTGTCTACCCTTCGCTGTGACTTGGTAGTCACCTGTGGCCAGTATCCATGAATGGCTCCACGAATGAAAAAAAAAAAAAAAAAAAAGAGAGAAAAACATAAATATGGTGCTTTCCTTTTTTCATCTCTCATACAAGATTCCATACATCTCAATGAGCACTGTTCTCTTTCAAAGAGCACTCTTGGGAGGCTACATAAATATTCCCACAGGAGTGCACTTGCTCGATGCTTGCCTCTTTGGAGAAGACCTCCAAATCCAATTTATGAGTCACATGAAAACATGTGTCTCATCTCTTCCTATTTTTTTTGATAATCGTACAAATGTAATTTAAAAATGGTATCTCCATCTTGTTCACACATTTAATTTCCATAGAAATTTTTCAAAGTGGATTTACAACATGTTTTTAGCAAAGACAGTGTCTTTAAAACAAGCACATAACATTCTAAAGAGACTACATTGAAAGGCACAACAGATGTTCCAAAGTTTAAATTCTACTATATCTTTTTTATATAGATTTTACTTTTAGAGCAATTTTAAGTTTACAGAAATATTGAGCAGAAGCTACAGAAAGCCCTCCTATACTGCCTTCCCCCAACACATAATTTCCCCTGTGAAATCTAAAATCTGCATGTGTTGTGACTGATGAACAATACCATGGGTCTTCAAAAAGTTAATCCAAAGACTCATATTATGTCTTAATCCTATTTCCATGAATTTTTTGAAGTACCCTCATATTGATGTGGTAATAATCAACGTGAGAATAACTCAGAATCCTTAGCACAGATTTTGGCATGAAGAAAGGGCTCAACACACCACAGCTGTAATGAGAACTAGGCTTTACCTGATTTGGGCTGAGAGGTGTGATTTTTCTCTCAGGAGAGGCTGCACAGCAGAACTAGGTTATATTTAATTTACTGCCATAAAGTTTGTATTCTTTGGCTGTAACTTTATAAATCCACGATGGAGCTATGAGTACTGATGGGTTTATCTGAAATATACTCATAGTTGACTTTTCCCAAATGTATGTCTTTCTTTTGCCTTTTGTTTTTAGTTTCCTTCTTATCTTTCCCTCTATCTCAGTCAAAAGATGTGCAAGGTTTTAACTGAGTTCAAAAAGACCAGACTTAGGGGGAGGGGGAGAAGAGAGAAAAACATTGAACTGGGATGCCAAATAAATGGAAAAGAATGATAAAGAAATATGATTGATTTCTTCTTTGCTTCTTTGAAGCATATTTTAAGAAATATCTCTTAATAAAAATTCAAAACCTAAAATCTGGAAATTAGAGAACAGAAACGACATACTATAATCCCACCATTCTAATGCATTTCAGCCAATTCTGCATGTATTACTTTATTCAATCTCCACAGTAATCCTACTAGACAATTTAAAAGATGAGGAAACTTAGGCTTAGAGAAGTTGAATAACAAAGAAAGCTGGATTCAAACCCAGGTCTGAGTCACAAATCTGCTCATATACACTCAATACTGTCACAAGTCATAATACATAAAAAATATTGCCCCAATAAAACCATTCCTGTCCCCAATCTTATTTTCTCCTCCATAGCTGAGAGTTTTTAATGGAGGGAAGGGGGAAAGATATTTGGGCCAAAGACTACCATTTAGGACCTATCCAGAGGTTTCTTATGCTAAATGGGAGAATTAACTCACTAATGTGTTTTGAAAAGCCAGATCCAAGGTTCCTTGACTGGTGAAGCCTGAAGGATTTTGAAGATAAAACTAGATTCAAATCTCAGCTCCAATTTTCTATTTCCCATGTGACTGCTCTTATCTTCAAGTGCTTCATTTATGCATTGGGGATCAAGTAAAGGGACTGCCGAATAAAAACCTACTCAACCAGTTGTTCAATTTGGAAAGATAATCCAGCTCTTCACTGGGCAGAGATAGAAATGTGAGGCTCAGAACATTTGGCACTACGTGGCATCCTTGCCTCAGATCCCAATTCCACCACCTGGTAGAGTGACCTTGAGAAAATGTCCCATCTTCTGTGTCTCTATTGCTTCATCTGTAACATAGAAGTAATAATAGTTTAAGGAGACTCTTTCTTCAAGGATTGGAGGATGGGGGAAGAGCGTTAATAATGTACATGAAGTGGCATCCTTGCCTCAAATCCCAATTCCACCACCTGGTAGAGTGACCTTGAGAAAATGTCCCATCTTCTGTGTCTCTATTGCTTCATCTGTAACATAGAAATAATAATGATTTAAGGAGACTCTTTCTTCAAGGATTGGAGGATGGGGGAAGAGCGTTAATAATGTACATGAGAATAACTCAGAGGCTGATTCTACAATATGAGTGAAGGTCATTCTATCAAAATGCAGGCATAGAAGCAAGATCAGAAGAGTTGCAGACAATAACCAGCTATATTAGAGTGAATATCAATGTCATAGTGAAGAGAAGAATATGTGACTCACAGTGCATTTATAGTGTATATGCTAAGCAGCATAGCTTAGGAGTGATGGCTTGCTGAAAATGACTCTAGCATTGGCATCAGATAGCCCTTGTATTGAATCCTGGTCTTACCACTTCTCAGCTGTGAATACCTGAGAAATCTATTGAAGCTTTCTGAGCCTCTAGTTCCTTGTCTATAAAATAGGAATAAAACATCCCTGGTAGAGTTGTGAGGATTAAATTAAGAGAGCTAACGTATATAAATTGCCAAGAAATGCACAGCTGGCCTAAAATAGGAATTTATTAGTTTATTGCCTCCAGTCAGCAAAATTATGTCACCATATTCTGTTTGCTGTGATAGAGTTCTCCTTAACAAGTAGGAAAATTGTGGGTAACCCTGAATCATGCATTTAAGAAAAACACAGCAAGGAATTGGTTATTGATTAACTTTGACCATTGTGATCTTTCTTGTGTCATCATATCAGTGAGTCTTCTATAAGCCTTTCGTTTCTAATTGATATATGCTTACTCTGAACAAATTTTCATTACTCTACTTTTCCTGCACGTCTGTAGGTCAGCAGTATCCAGAAAACAGAGAACAACTAAGTTTGGCCTTTCGTAAATGAAACCAACACTCAAGTGAGCCACCCTTCCACACCAGGCAAAAACCTCTCCTTGGCTTGAGAAACTCGACTAAGCTCCTACCACACTAACTTATTTTAATTCACCCTGGCTTTTCAATACTTAATTTGAAACTGAAGATGAAAGCAATCTCCAGTGTTTGCGAGAATCATGTGGTGGCAGCCTACATACCCAGATTTCTGCTGGGGTCATCTGAGTCTGGCAAGCGGATCTATCTGTGAACTCCAACCCGTGGCTGGGTAAGACTGACCCTTTCACAGATTCTCTCAGTCTTTTCTTTGAACCCTGAGTCCTGAATTCATCACCTTAATATTGTACAATAAGCCCTTGATTCAAGACCAGTTTTCCCACATAGTGCCAAGAACTGCTGTTCAGTTTTATGTACTCTCTTCCCTCCTCAGAGACTGACACCTTAGAGGAGCACTCTTTTAACAGACTAAGCTTGAATTTTTCCCAAACTCCTTAAAACTAAACTATTCAACCTCACAACCATTAGGATGGCTACTATCAAATAGAAAATAACAAGTGTTGACGAGGATTGAAGAAACTGGAACTCTTGTACACTGTTGGTGGGAATGTAGAATAGTACAGCTGCTGTGGGAAATAGTATGGCAATTCCTCAAAAAACTAAAAATAGAATTGCCATATGACCCAACAATTCCATTTCCGGGTTTAAACTCAAAGAATTTAAAGCAGCATCTCAAAGAGGTATTTGTACACCATGTTCACGGCAGCATTATTTACAATAGCCAAAAGATGAAAGCAACCCAAGTGTTAATGGATGAATGAATG
>NW_007730939.1:53154-70899 GCF_000696425.1 Galeopterus variegatus | reverse complement strand
CAGCATTATTTACAATAGCCAAAAGATGAAAGCAACCCAAGTGTTAATGGATGAATGAATGTATAAACAAAATGTGGTATATACATACAATGGAATATTATTTAGTTTTTAAAAAGAAGGAAATTCTGGGCCAGCCCGGTGGCGCACTGGATAGTGCGCCGATTGGGAAGCGCAGCGGCGCTCCCGCCCGAGGGTTCGGATCCCACATACAGACCGGTTCCCGCTCACTGGCTGAGCGAGGCGCGGGAGCAACATACAACACTGATGAACTTTGAGGACTGTGCTAAGTGAAATAAGCCAGTCCCAAAAAGACAAATACTGTATGATTCCACTTATACGAGGTACCTAGAGTAGTCAAATTTATAGAGACTGAAAGTAGAACGATGGTTTCCAGGGACTGGAGGATGAAGCGCAGCGTCATTGTTGTTCAATGAGTATAAAGTTTCAGTTTTGCAAGATAAAGAATTCTAGAGATTAATTGCACAACGATGTGAATGTATTTAACACTACACTTAAAAATGGTTAAGACACAAATTTTATGTTGTGTGTATTTTACCACAATTAAGATTTTTTTTAAAAAAAAAAACTTTTTAAAAGTAAGCTGTTCAACTTGCCGCCTAAGCACTTCTTTCTGTGCTACAGTCAGAGGTATTACTGTCGCACCAAAGTGTGACTTAGTCTATGCCTTACCCCACGGACGTTCCCACCAGGTCATGCTGCTGAAACAACCATGAGTTTGACCCACAGACCCCTGACAGAAAGATAAATTGCCACTGAAGATAGAATAAAAATTGTGCAAAGAATTTAAGCCATTTGTGAATTTGAAGAATGTTAAAGAATAAGAACAGGGCTGTAAACCTTTAAAAAAAGTAAAAGAAAAGTGAGCTTGTGCTCACAAAAGGAATTAAGGAAAATGAAGAAGGGCTTTGTAGACATACTGAGAAAGAGGATCAAGAGAAAATGAGCTTCCTAATGAAGGAGGAGGCGTGCTAAATTAATTATGCCTTTGAATTATTGGCCTCATTCCTTAAAACTCGTGCAACTCTGAAAGGAAAGAAAAGACATTTGTACAAGTAAGAAGTAATGGAGCCTGTGAGGAATTAGCTGTCTATCAAGACCAATAAAGGGGATATTTAGAGAACCAGAAGAAATGCACATCAACAGGTCCCAGTGCCTTACTTGCAGGCAATTTGTTACATTAGCACTTAGGCTTTCTCTTCTAAAAAGAAATATAAACATCTGAAAGATCAGAGGAATAACAACGTGGACTACACAACACCAAGTAGAAAAGCCCTTGCAATTGCAAACTTCAAAGTATGATGGCTCAATTTTCTAAGTTCAATTTTCTCCTGTTCGTAGGCTATTTTGAGTTTTTCGAAGATTGACTATAGCTAAAGTATGGAAAGTGCTGAGCAGAGTGACTGGTGTACTAGAAGTACTAATTATTATTGATCATTATTATTACCATTTCATTTACAGCTGATCAATTGCCCCCATCTCCAAGTCCTCACTTCCTGTTGCCACATCTGTTCTTTGAATCTGCTTCTCTGAAGAGTCACCGTAGTCACCTGGCATGGTGGCAAAATGTGGGTATAGGAGGAGTGGCATCTGAAGGCATAGGTTCAAATCCCAGTTCTTCCACTTGCTAATATGTAACCTGGGGCAAATTTTTTTAGTTGTCCAGGTTTCTGTTTCCTCAGCTACAAAATGGGAAAAATGAGACCTATCTTTCAGGGCTATTGTGAGCACTAAATGATATTGTGTGTATAAGGGACTTAGCATAGGTTTTTTTAGTTGTCCAGGTTTCTGTTTCCTCAGCTACAAAATGGGAAAAATGAGGCCTATCTTTCAGGGCTATTGTGAGCACTAAATGATATTGTGTGTATAAGGGACTTAGCATAGGTGCTGATTGATAGCAAGCACTCATGAAAGGGTAGTTATTGTTGTTGTTATAATAACAACATTATCTCTTGATTTTATAAAAGTGGAGCTTTTCTTTTGTGAAACTAGGCTGACCTACATGTATTCAAAGTAAGGGGATAATTCGAAAGAGCAAAGCTATATCCTCTAGCCTGAAGTCTTTGTTGAAATCTAATCTAGGAATTAATACTTTCTTTTTAAAACTGGAAGTAGAAATAAAAAATCTTTTTAAAAAATAGAAAATGTGGAGCTGGTGAGTCATTGACAACTTAGAATGAAATGGTTTAAATTCACATGTTTGGCTTTTAACAGCTATTAATGTCTGTACAGAGAAAAGTGGGATTTTGATGAGGGGGAAAAAAAAGTCACGAATGATTTGGTGGCTGCCTTGGAAAATGGACCCAGCTCTGAGATTTCAATGAAGAATTGCAGTGAGCCACAGAGCAGCATGGGGTCAGAATATGAAAGATAGAGGGACACCAGAGGAAAACAACAGGAATAAATACTAATTTATCCATCCATACATCCAATTATTCAACCGTGTATTATTTAGCATCTCCTATGTGCAATGTCTAAGTGCCTAGCAACAAACATAAAAAGACACCATTACTATGTTCAGGAACTCCACAGTAGAGTGGGCATAAATAAGCTTGTAATCAGTACAGTATTTAAATGCCATAACCTCAGGATATATCCATTGTTTTGGAAATGCAGAATGATGATGAGGGGAAAAGAGGAAGGATGAGGATACCATCACTGAATGCTTCCTGGAAGAAGTGTCCTCTGAGCTATCTCAGTCAGTTCTCAGCAGAGAATAAACTGGAAGGGGCATATTTCAGGCTGAGGGAATGGAGGCATGAAAAAGCATGACCTATTGGAAACCTGCAGGTAATTCTGCATGATTCAAGCATAGAAGATTAAATTAAGAGGATGAGGGAAGGGTTAGGGAAGTATGCCAAGCAGATAGGGCCAAATTGGACTCACTGAATGATTTTTAAGCAAAGAAGTTACTCGATTATACTTGCCTTTTGGAAAGAAGATTCTAAACATCTTAGAAATGATTGACTAAAGAGGGTCAAGATTGAAGAGAAAGAGATGAGAATGGAGGCCGATGAAGTGTATCAAGAGATGTGAACAATCTGAACTATGGCAGTGGTAGCAGTAATGGAAGATAGACGTATTTCAAGAACTAGAATTGATAGGATTTGTTTGCAGGAGGCAAGTAGAATGACAGTGAGGTTTCTGGTTTGGGTGATTGAGCTAATCATAGTGGCATCAAAGTGAAACAGACTGAAGGAAGAATGTAATCAGAGGGCAAGTCTCACGAATGTGCAAAGGGCCAGCTTCCTAAAGGAAAAGTAACTGGACTTAATATACTTGAAAGAACGCTGGAAATAAAGACTATACAACTCAACAGCAAAAAAAAAAAAAAAAGATCCAGTTAAAAAATAGGCAAATGACCCAAATAGACATTTCTCAAAAGAAGACATAAAATGGCCAACGGGCATATGAAAAAGTACTCAACAGTGCTAGTCATCAGGGAAATGCAAATCAAAATCACAAGATATCATTTCACTTCAGTTAAAATGGCTATTATCAAAAAGACAGAAATAATACATGCTGGTGAGGATGTGGAGAAAAGGGAACTCTTATACACTGTTGGTGGAAATGTAAATTAGTACAGCCATTATGGAAAACAGTATGGAGGTTTCTTTAAAAACTACAAATATAATTACCATATGATCCAGCAATCCTGCTACTGGGTATTTATCCAAAGGAAAGAAAATCACTGTACTAAAGAGACACCTGCACCCCGTGTTTATTGCAGCATTTTTCACAATATCCAAGGTATGGAATCAACCTAGGTAGCCATCAACAGATAAATGGATAAAGAAAATGCGGCATATATACACAATGGAATACTACTCAGCCATAAAAAATAATGAAATCCTGTCATTTGCAGCAACATAGATGAGCCTGGAAGACATTATGCTAAGTGAAATAAATCAGGCACAGAAAGATCAATACCACATGCTCTCATTTATATGTAGGAGCTAAAAAAAAAAAATTGAGCATGGATAAGTAGAGTAGAAAAGTGGTTACTAATGGCTGGGAAGGGTAGAGAGGAAGGTGGATAGGGAGAGGTTGGTTAACAGATACAGCATTACAGCTAAATAGGAAAAATAAGTTCTAGTGGTCTACAGCAGCACTAGATGTCTATAATTAACAATAATTTATTTTATGTCTTCAAATGGCTAAAAGAGAGGAGCTCAAATGCTCTCATCACAAAGAAATGATAAATTTTTGCAAAGATGAATATGCTAGTTACTCTGATTGATCATCACACATTGTATACATGCATTAAAATATAACTGCATACCCCATTAAAAAATGTTCTGCATCAAAAAAAAGAATTATTTGTATTATTTTCATTTGACACACTTTTCATCTGAAAGTTGACATCTTTCAACATTCCAGCTACTTCCTTTAACTGAAGATTGACAGTACAGTACCAAAACAGTATCAGTACACCATTATCACAGCTAATAAAATTAACAATTCCTGGGGGAAAAAATCAGTGGATGTTCTTTCTTTTATTTTATTTTAAAATATAATTGTACGGATTTGTAGAGTACAGTGCATTCTTTCAAAACATGCATATACTATACAATGATTCACTTAATGGTAGATAGGAGATAGCATATCCATCCCTTGAGCATTTATCCTTTCTTTGTGGTGATTATGGTCAAGATTCTGCTTTCCAGTTATTTAGAAATATACAATACAATATTAGTAGCTATAGTCATCCTTGAACACCAGAACTTGTTCTATCTATCTATAGCTTTGCATTGGTTAAACCACTGGTCCTTCCCCCCACCTTCCCCTTCACTTCCCAGCCTCTAGTTACTATTATTCTACTCTCTACTTTTTTAGATTCCACATGAGCGAGATCGTATTTGTGGGATATTTGACTTTCTGTGCCAATTTATTTCACTTAACATGATGGCTTCCAGTTCCACCCATGTTGCTGCTGATGATAGGTTATTATTTCTTTTTACAGCTGAATAGTATTCCATTGTTAATATACACAGAGTATTTTGTTTGTTTGTTTGTCCATTTATCCATTGATGAACATTTAGGTTGATTCCATCTCTTGGTTATTGTGAATAGTGCTACGATGAACATGGGAGTGCAAGTGTCTTTTTATTATATTGATTTCATTTTCTTTGGGTATATACCTACAAGTGGGAATAGCTGGGTCTTAAGGTAGGGTTATTTTTAGTTCTTTGAGGAAACTTCAAACTGTTTTCCACAATGGCTGTACCAATTTACATTCCGACCAACAATGTAGGAAAGTTCACTTTTCTCTGCATCCTCACCAGCACTTGCTATTTTCTTTTTGATAATAGCTATTCTAACTAAAGTGAGATAATATCTCTTTGTGATTTTAATTTGCATTTCCTCGATGATTAGTTATTTTGAGCATTTTTTTCATATACCTCTTGGCCATTTATATGTCTTCTTTCAAGAAATGTCTATTTAGGTCATTTGCCCATTTTTTGATTGGGTTATTTTGTTTTTTGCTGTTAAGTTGTTTGAGTACCTTATATATTCTGGATAGCAGCTCCTTGTTAGATGTGTAGTTGCAAACACTTTCTCCCATTCTGTAGGCTGTCTCTTCACTTTGTTGATTGTATCCTTTGCTATGCAGAGGTCTTTTAGTTTGATGTAGTCCCATTTGTCTATTTTTGCTTCAGTTGCCTGTGCTTTTGTAGCCTTGTTCAAAAAAGTACTGTCCAATCCAATTTTAAGTAGCATTTCCCCTATGTTTTCTTCTAGTAGTTTCATAGTTTTGTGTCTTAAATTTAGGTCTTTAATCCATTTTGAGTTCATTTTTGTGTCTGGTAAGAGATAGGGGTCTAGTTGAAATCTTCTGCATTTGGGTGTCCAGTTTTCCCAGCACCATTTGTTGAAGAAGTTGTCACTTCTCCAATGTATATTCTTGGCACCTTTGTTAAAAATCAGTTGGCTGTAAAGGTATGGGTTTATTTCTGGATTCTCTACTCTGTTTCATCGGTCCATTTGCCTGTTTTTATGCCAGTACCATGCTGCTTTGGTTACTATAGCTTTATAGCATATTTGGAAGTTAGGTAGTATGATGCCTACAGCTTTGTTCTTTTTGTTAAAGATTGCTTTGGCTATATGGGGTCCTTTGTGACTTCATATAAATTTTAAGATTTTTTTCTATTTCTCTGAAGAATGTCATTGGTATTTTAATAGATAGTGTTGAATCCGTATATGCTTTGGGTAATATAGACATTTTGGTGATATTAATTCTTCCAACCCAGGAATATCTTTTCATTTATCAGTATCTTCTTCAATTTCTTTCACTGAGGTTTTACAGTTTTTATTGTAGAGATCTTTCACCACTTTGGTTAAATATACTCTTAGGTATTTCATTTTTTTCATAGGTATTGTGAATCAGATTGCTTTCTTGATTTCTTCTTTAGATATTCCATTATTGGCGTATAGGAATATTATTGATTTTTGTGTGTTGATTTTGCATCTTGCCAATTTACTGAATTAATTTATTCATTCCAGTAATTTTTGGTGGAGTCTTTGTAGTGTTCTATGCATATGATCATGTAAGTTGCAAGTAGGAATAGTTTGGCTTTCTCCTTTCCAATTTAGATTCCCTTTATTGCTTTCTCTTGCCTTATTTCACTGGCCAGAACTTCCAATACTATGTTGAATAAAAGTGGGGAAAGTGAGCATCTTTGTCTTGTCCCAGATCTTAGAGCAAAAGCCTCAATTTTTGTCTATTCAGTATGATATTAGCTGTGGGTTTGTCATATATGGCCTTTATTTTGTTGAGATACATTACTTTATACCTATTGTGTTCAGTGTTCTTATCATGAAGCAGCATTGGATTTTATCAAATGCTTTTTCTCCATCTATTGAAATTATCATATTTTTTCCCTACCTTCTGTTAATGTGATGTATCACATTTATTGATTTGTGTATGTTGAACTATCCTTGAATGTCTGGGATGAACCCCACTTGATCATGGTGCATGATCTTTTTAATGTGTTGTTGGATTTGGTTTGCTAGTATTTTGTCAAGGATTTTCATGGCTATGTTCATTAAGGATATTGTTCTGTAGGGTTTTTGTTGTGGTTGTTGTGTCTTTTTCTGAAATTATCATATTTTTTCCCTACCTTCTGTTAATGTGATGTATCACATTTATTGATTTGTGTATGTTGAACTATCCTTGAATATCTGGGATGAACCCCACTTGATCATGGTGCATGATCTTTTTAATGTGTTGTTGGATTTGGTTTGCTAGTATTTTGTCAAGGATTTTCACGGCTATGTTCATTAAGGATATTGTTCTGTAGGGTTTTTGTTGTGGTTGTTGTGTCTTTTTCTAGTTTTGGTATAAGAACAATGCAGGCTTCAAACATACTAGAACCTATGGGATATAGCAAAAGCAGTTCCAAGAGTGAAGTTTATAGCAGCAAATGCCTATAGAAGCAGTAGAAAGACTTCAAATAAACAACCTAACATTACAGCTCAAGGAACTAGAAAAACAAGAACAAACCAAACCCCATATTAGTAGTAGAAGAAAAAACAACAAAGATTAGAGCAGAAATAAATGAATTAGAAATTTAAAAACAGTACAAAAGATCAATGAAACAAAGAGTTGGTTTTGGTTTTTCAAAAAGATAAAATCAATAAAATTTTAGCTAGACTAACGAAGAAAAAAAGAGAGAAAACTCAAGTAAAATCAGAAATGAAAAAGGAGATATTACAACTGATATCACAGAAATACAAAGGATCATAAGAGACTATTATGAGCAACTATACATGAACAAACTGGAAAACCTAATAAATTCCTGGACACATACAACTTACCAAGGTTCAATCATGAAGAATTAGAAAACCTAAACAGACCAATAAAGAGTAATGAGATTGAAGTGGTAATGGTCTCCCAACAGAGAAAACTCCAGGACCAGATGGCTTCACTGACAATTCTACCAAATATTTCAAAAAGAACTAATACCAATTCTTCTCAAATTCTTCTGAAAAATTGAAGAGGAAGGACTACTACCAAACTTATTCTTCAAGAGTTTGTCAGAAAAACCCTTAAATATGTGCCAATTTTGCTCGGAAACTGTAATAAATCTGATTTGACTTTTTTGGGGGGTCCAAAGACCTGACCATTTATTAAGCCCACCCAGAGATGACCTACCAATGAACATGAATCCAGTTAGGCTTTGGTATTTGAACAAGAAAAACAGATAGGTAAATATTATTAGTTGGAGTCTTACAACTTTCTGATATTAAATATTTCTTTAATAATTCCTCTGGGCTTCTCTCAGCAGTGATGTGTTGGGTTTTTTTAGCATTCCTCCACTTTTTGCCACTTTAATCTGTTCTGAATAGAACAATATTCTTAGTCAGTCAAAATTGCCATTTCCTTTTACAGCCAAGGTTTTGCACAATGATACTAAATAATATAAACGATGTTTTATTTAATGACTGTTTTATGCTTTCTGCAGCCTCTGTTGTGATGAGACACTTGGGCTTCCCCTGTAAATTTTGCCAGCTCCCCAATCTGGTGCAGTTATCAAGCTCTCCCCTGGAAAATTTAAATCTCTATTTAAAACATTAACTTCTTCTTCATTTAATTTTTTATTGCTAAGGGTTTAGAGCTGACTTTATGGCCCTGGGATGATTAATTTTTAATGCCTTTCTTTCTTTGTTCTTTGACCAATTTCCTCCATTTTCAATCTGAATGCAATTGTACTTTTCTAAAAAGCATTTGTCACTTGCTGGTTTGCATATTTCAGGCAACTTGAGGTGGTTGGTACAGAGCGGAAGGCAGGCATTCCTGCAGAGAGTAACTGAAAGATAGACAGTAACTCTATGCCTTTCATGTGACTCCTGTTGATAGTAAACTCTCTAGCATCAGTAAATCTTCCAGCGCTAGGTCTTGGCAGGCAATGAATTCCCTGGGAGGGTTATCTCACTAAATCTTGTCATTGTCATGCATAAGTTACGGATTGAGTTGCATCTTTCAAACTACTGAACCACCATTAGGGAAAACAAATAGCAGAAACATACCTTAAAAACAATTTCTGTCTTATCCCACCCCTCAACAAAAAAGCAAAGCTGAAAGAAATTGAGAATTTGTTTTGCAAGTAAAAAAGTCCCCAGATTTTTATTTTCAACAGCATATAACCACTTAAAAAAATGTAAAGCATTTAATGACATGGAAAAAAAATGTTCATATACAAGTATAGTCAGTGAAAAAAAGCAGGTTACAAAACAATGAGGATAGTAATAATTATCAACTTTTAAAAGGTATATTTATGCATAAAAAGACTGGGAAATTTATAATGATTATCTCTGAGGATGGTAGAAATAAATGCTTTTCATATTCTTCTTTGCTTCCCTATGCTTTCTAAGTTTCCTACATGACCATACGTGGCTTTTGTAATTTAAAAAAGTAGGAAGTAGAAGTCCCTTGCATTTAGGTTAGTAATTTAAATTCCCAGAGACCACATTCTTCAGAGTATAGAGGAAATAAGAGAGATGTCAAAAATAAATTAATAATGTATCAATATATTGAGGGTACTGATAGAAGCATTACATTCATAACTCTTAAGATATATAGTACTATCCATATTTTATAAGAATGGAAACCAGGGCTCAGAAAGTTTACATAAGTTGCCCAAGTTTGTGTAGATCATCAGGATCAAAGCAGATAAATCCTAGATCCATGTCACTTCAGAATGTTAGCCATCATCACTGTGCTATACTGCCTTAATTGAAGTGCATTTTTACACACAATCGAGCTACCATATAAATTTAATTTCTTTATAGAGGAGAAGTAATGACTCCCAGCCTCGGTGCTAAATCAAGAGCATATTTCTAAACCATTTTTATTCTTGCTTTTTAAAAAATATATGTGCATGTGTAAAATAATATATTAATCTTTCCATTACAACTTAGGAGCATGTCACAGTTTATGATGCATTTTTCACATCCATTAATCTCCTTAACTATTTGATTTATTCACTATGGAACTATAATATCATCAGAAGTTATATTTAAAATATTTAATGACCTGTATGGAAAAATAAATTAATACATAAATAAAAATCAAAACCTCTGTTTCTATTTTGTCTAATAAACCAAACTATATAGATTTATAGAAATGGTTACCAAGTGATATGTCATAAATTTTTCATCTAATAAAATGATTTCCACCAGATGTAAATTACTGGTGTCACCTTTTGTTTGTGAAGCTGCCATTAGTTGACATTTAGCCCCTGTCTGAGCCGTAATTTGGCAGAAAACACAATAAAACTCTTCTATATTGATGATCACTAGGTTATCTGCAGCCTTAAACTGTGGACTTCTCTTACCATCAACAATGTCCTTTATGGTGCTGAATCCTCTCTCACAGCTTCTGCTGAAGTAACAGCAACTACATTCAAAATTTTTGCTAGATCTTACAATACTGTCTAAATATTTTGTATTTTCAATGACTCTATAATCAACTAAGTCACAGAAATCATGTGTTGACATGCCATAATTAACTAGGTCAAATCTAAGCCTTCCAATACTGGAGACTCAGGGATGTCTGCATTTGAATCCTGACTATACGACTCTTGTTTCAAATAACCTGTTTCCTCAACTGTAAAACGGGAATTGTGATGGTTATTACAGTACTCAAATAAGTCACCACATATGGTGACTGGCATAGAAGTCCCATGTAAACTTTAGCTCTCACTTTTATTAAAATGAATATGTTGATGCCCACAATGGGTGGGTGTTACATGGATTTTCAAAGATTTTTGTCATTAAACCAAAATGCAATTCGTCCTTCGTGGCTCCGTCCATCACCACAGCCTCCCTCTTATCTCAGAGGTGCACAATGTGCAGGGAAACCTGCAACATCTGGTCATTGTTGCGACATCCACCATTTCTGAACCCCCCCTCCCCCATTCTCCCTATCTCTCCAAGGCTCTCAGATCCAAAATCCCACAGATGGTGCAGTTCCTATGAGCAAAAACACGAGAGTGACTCCAGGGCTGGGCACTTTCTTCTTCAATGAACCAAAGCCTCCCCTGGGATCCAGCGCAAGTGGTGTTTGCATGTCAGAGTGCAAGCACCATTGCCAGGGGTTCTCCCCTACTGAGCTTGCACTGGCCTGGGGGAAATTCAAAAGCAGAAGTCAGGGGACTGAAGCCAGGAAACAGGAGCCAGGAAGGCTGGCTAGAAGGCACAAAAGTAGTCCCCCAATGATCCCCCCCAGCTGGGGCTGAGGTAGTAAATGAAAACAAAGTATAGAATTCTGTGGTCCTGGAAGGTATTTATGGGAGTGCCCCAGAGTCAGGACTTTGGGGTGTTCAGAATGGCTCAGGTACCAATGAATCAGGTAGATTCCTGGAGCAGAGTTCCTTGGGGATGTCCTTCCATGCCAGCCATTAACTCTTTAGATGACAGAATCCATAAAATCCCAGGGACAAGTAGAAAGGTGGCAGAAACACTTGAGAGAGGTAGCAGTTACTTACCAACTAATATGAGCGTGCTTCATGTTTAACCCACTTAATGACTACGCTGGTGTGTACTAGCCAAAGCTAAGCCAATGTCTTAAAATCCAAACCCTCCAACTGCACAATCTTCTAATCACAACCTTCCAATCACCACTTCAGAGAGGTTGCCTACCATGCACATGGTCACGCATGCAAACGTGAGAAATGGGGTGGTAACACAAAAAACAAGACGTGAATCTTTCTCAATAAAAAGTAAAAGAAACTGATTCCAATCAGAATCTATCAATCATATTGAAAATTACTTTTAATGGTTTTCACATAGTTAAACTGACTTTTCTCAGAGCTTTTATTTTTATTTTTGGGCAGGGGTGAGGGAGGGGGTAGTTACACAGGGGAGAGAACTAAGAATGAAATGATTTCTGAACTTCTCTTGACCCTCCTTCAGTGGGGGTCAGCTACTTCTCAGGGCACGTTTGCCAGTGTCTCCCAGCTCTCCAGTTAACCACTTTGGCTCCCCAGTCCACCAAGACAGTCCTTAGCTTAAACTCTGCCATTCTTCCACTCATCAAATATAAACCTGGGTACCTACTAAGCACCTGGTAGGCAAAGATGTATGTAATCATAATCAAAGCAAAATAAAATAAATATAAAATAGGATTGTATGCAATACACTTTGGCAAGGAAAGAGACAGCTTCATGGAGAAGGTCTCTTTGCTGGGACTTTAATTAAACCGACCCATTTCAATAGTACTTTTGAAAGCTCATGTTTTTAATGAGAAATAACCTGGCATATTAGTCAGGGTTTCCCAGGGAAACAGAACCAAATATATATATATATATAATTTATTACAAGAAATTGGCTAACATGATTACAGAGGCTGAAAAGTCCCACCACCTGGAGACCTAGGAAGCTGGTGACATAGTTCTGAGAACTGGAGGGCCAATGATGTAAGTCCCAGTTGAAGGCAGAAGACTGATGTTCCAATGCAAGCAGTCAGGCAGAGAGAACAAATGCCCCCTCCCTCCACCTTTTTGTCCTGTTCAGGTCCTCAGGAATGAGATAATGTTCACCCATATCAAGAGGGCCATCTGCTTTACTCAGTCCATCAATCTGATTCAAATGCTAAACTGTCCTGGAAACACTCCCACAGACACACCGGAAATAATGTTTGATCCAGGCACCCTGTGTCCCAGTCAAGTTGACATGTAAAATTAACCATCATACCAGGTGTGGGAGTATTTACAACCAGAAAAGAATAGTGTATAATAGAGATAGAGAGCTTATTTAAAAGAGGAAGCTGGGTTTTGCAATTGGACAAGAGAGGATATGTAAGTTTTTTTTTTTTTTTTTAAAGATGACCAGTGAGGGGATCTTAACCCTTGACTTGGTGTTGTCAGCACCACGCTCAGCCAGTGAGCGAACCGGCCATCCCTATATGGGATCCGAACCCGGGGCCTTGGTGTTATCAGCACCGCACTCTCCCGAGTGAGCCACGGGCCGGCCCAAGGATATGTAAATTTTAAGTAAGCCTTTTAATGTCTCCCTGGCTCTAGTCTTTCCTTCCAATCCAGTGAAAGTAAGTTGTGATCTTTCCAAAGGACAGATCTAATAAGGTCACTTCTTTGCTGAATCCCTCCTTTGCTCCCCAGAGCCCACCAAAAGCCTGTGGCTACCTTACAGGGTCCTCTTTAGTCCTAGCCACATACACTGACAATATGCAGCTTGCATCAGGTTTATTACCCTCTCCACCTACACTCCAGCCACCCCAAGTTTCTCCAGACCCTACAATTATCCTGCCTTTGCACAAGTTATTCCCACTGCCTGGATGCTCTTCTCCCTCCCCGCTCCCCCACTTTTTTCCCATGCGTTGAAAGCTGAGACTCAATTCATGACCCAGGTTAAACATGACTTCCTTGGGGAAACTTTCCCAGGCCCCTTTTTGTATACATACTACCAGCACTCTGGGTACTTGGCTCCATTAAAACTTGTATGACTTTGTCTCCCCCTTGAGGACAGCAACAGCATATTTTCGTTTCTGAATGCCCAGTTCCTAACACAGGAGCCCACAAACTTTTTTCTGTGAAGAGCCAGATAGTAAATATTTTAGGCTTTGCGGGTCACGTAGGCTTGTTGCAACTACTTAATTCTGCCACTGGTGTCTGTAAACAGCAATAAATAACAGTAAATAAATGGGCATGGCTGGTTCCAATATAACTTTAGTTTGCCAACACTTGGGCCCTAACAGGATGTCCTAACAGGAATCCTAGTGAAGTGGGATTCTTCTGCCCTTTATTTTGATGATGGAATCAGTTCTGCTTATTGATAGCGCTTTCATGCTTTCCACACTAACTGGCATACAAAGCTTGGCGTTTGCTGGAGGGGTGTAAATTCGCATAAGAGCAGAGAGGCCTTCTGGGAGGTAAGTATATTAACCTCTTTAAGATTCAGTTATTGTAACATCAAAACATGTGGGAGAAGACCTAGGGTGACTCTGATCAAGTCTTATTGGCAGGATAGATCTAACAATCCCAGGAAGGTTAGTAGCACTGTACGTGTGTGAGGAGGCTGTTTTTGGGAGTTGCCAGAAGGTTAACCCCCGGTAGTTTCCAAACCATGTGTTTTAGTAACAGAAGTACCAATAGCTCTCAAACAGTTGTTGAGCTAGAAAACCTGGCTAGAGAAACTACTGTGTTGAGTCAATGATGCTGTGGGGTGCATATGTGTAAGCATTGCTCTGAACAGGTTTGTGTTGTAAACTCTCCTGCTCTGTGTCATAAGTCAGACTCCCCTCAATGCCTGTGGGCAGAACCTCGCAGGAGCCAGCTTTATTTATGAAGCACTAAGCATCAAAGGCATGCATAGCACAGAGCGGGCCTTTGTACAAAAAGACAGAATTTGAACTTGCCATCTGGATCAGTTAGCATCCCAGAGTTTTTGTACCCATCATAACTACAATAACCTCAGAGGAGAAGACCACATTTCCTGCTACTCTGAGCAGATAGGATACTAAATATTGCATATTGATGCATCCCTGACAAATGACATTTGTTTGATTTGTTTGTCCTAACAAAGTAATAATGAAGGCTCCCCCAACTGCAAATTTATCAGTAAAATTTTTGTATGAAAGGATGAATGAATGAATGATGGAACACATGAAAGGTACAGGAAACCTATGTCTGAAACAGAATTCCAAGTTTCTAGCTTCAAAAGACTCTAAATCGAACATCCCTGGGAGCTTCCTCCAGCCTGGCTTCCTACACATACCTTTGTATCATTTTGTGCACTGTGATGTGAAATGCATGCAGTCTGGTTACATGAGAGTTGACACAAGCTAACAGCTTTTAAAAATTTCTTTTTCACCCTTGATGAGCACAAGTTCACAGTGCACAGGCCCCTGCAATTCAAATATCACTACAGTAATACTTTGGCATAACATTCAATATCTTTCTCCAAAACTGTCAAAACCAAAAGCAGTGACAGCATTATATTTCATTACCGTGTGTCTGTCAAGGATAACCCAATTGTTTAGCTCAGTGGCTACTAAATCTGTCAGTCAGTCTGCAGGTTTCTCTGTGCTACCCTACTCCTTCACTCCTCCAGCCTTCAACACCGGGAAAAAACTTCACCAAGCTCTGTCAAAGAAAATCATATAAATGTTAAAAAAGACTGAAGGGCTGATCAGAATAGACATTTGATATTATGGGATGTGTAAATCAATTTATGAACTGTGTGATATATGATATAGCAATCAAGAGACAATAATCATTTTATGCGGGAAGTTCATAAACCTGTCAAATGCTCTACCCCTATGTGCATAAGAGAATGTTCTGGTGCCAAAAAGTGATGCTGTCACAGACCTTGTACAACAAAGTTAATGCATTTCTAATTTTTACTATTACTGTCTTTTTAATAGTCCCCCTCCAAAAATGAATTTCGTTTGTTCTGACATTCTCAATACGTTCATTTACACAAGCAGGTGGAAGTAACTTTCTTTCAGTCAGCCAGTAAATATGTGCCGTGATTTTGACACTCATTCTGCATCCCGGAATTCCTAAAACCAACCTTTCCAGGGGCTTCAGCATGTATTTTTAATCACTGGTCTCTCTGAATCCCCATCAGATGCTTTTGACGTTTGAGCACTCTTCTGTTTTTCCAGAAAGGCATATGAAATGCCATTCTGTGACACAGCGGTACAGAAGCCCCTGGGATCCCATCAAATCTTCTCAGACAAATGTCTCATTACACAAGGAGTGCTGGCTGGACGCGAGTCTCTACTGCATTCGGAATCCTGCCTTATGAACAGATTGCCGTCAGCTCTCAGCAGTATTTCCCATCTAGTTCGGTGTCTTGACAGTTTCAGTTTCTGTCAGGGAAAATATATACATGAGACTCAGACATTTGATCTTGGACAAGTCACTGCATCACATGGAGGACCCATCTAAGCAATAGGGAAACGCATACTTGCCATTCCACATAACAGCATGTGGGTAGGAGCAAATGAGAAAATAGATCTAAACATGTTTTTTAGCTATACAAATAAAGCAGAATATTACAGAAGATAGAATGGGGGTTCTAGAGCCAAACAACTGGGGTTAGAATCCTAACTCCTTTTTGTATAACCAGAGACAATTTACTTCCTCTCTCTGAGCCTCAGTTTCCTCACCTGTGCAAGGAAAGAACAATTATCTCATAAGGTTCTCATAAGCAAATATGCTGCTTGGTACATAGCAGGTGCATAATACATAACACATTTTTTAAGTGGGGTTAAAGGATAAAGTTGTTAAAAACATTTGTGCTCAAACTTCCATATTTAACCAAAGGCCTTTTACACTCCTTTTCTGAACTTGCCTTCATGATTTACCCATTTCTGGCTGTTGAAAATGGGTTGACATTGTTTCCTTCTTTACTGAGGATGACTGGCGCCATAAGACAACATTGTGTAAAATTGAAAAGGCCACCCACTCTAGGCAGACACAGCTGTATATGACCTCTCAGAGGTGCCACTGTGCCATAAGACAACATTGTGTAAAATTGAAAAGGCCACCCACTCTAGGCAGACACAGCTGTATGAGAGAAGAACTTAGATTTCAGTTCTCACTAAACACTTCAACCAGGACTTTTCTGCAAGACACAGTGATTCTGAGGACCATTATGTTGTGTAATACCCTGTGAAATCTCAGGGTAAGAGACAAACCAGAACTTGGCTAAGAGAGAAAGAATGACTTGCCCGTCACTACATATGAACATTTGATATTAGCAGATTTAATAAAAGACTCTTGACTCTAAATCCTTAGTTCTTTGGGCTATACCATGATAGTTCTGCCATATTCTAGATTCCATAAATTATGCTGCTGAATCTCCAAAAATGCATTTGTTTAATAAACGAGAGTGCTTGGAGTTTATAACTGGAACACTCTCACTTTTCTTCCCCTGCCTAGGATATTTGCCCTAGCCCTCATCTTCAGACATCCACCGAAAAGAAGTTAAGTCCAAACCAGTGATCAACATGGTCTTTGTGCATCGTCTTTCATGCATTGCACATATATCTTAAAGCATTCCCCCAGAGCAGTGAATCCACCACTAAACTGAGAGTGTGCTCCAAGAGGGAAGCAGTGTTGAGTTCTTTCTTTTGAAAAGAGCCAGAGTATTAGTCATACCAGGCCAAATGGACAGACAGGAACAGTGTTTACCATTTCCTTGAAGAAACCAAATAGATTTGAAGTGCTGCAAACAGCAACACTTAAAGGCTCTTCAAAGCTTCCGAAGAGCTAGCCATTTCACACCACCATCTGAAATGGGAAACACCTCATTAGGGGAACCTACTGTCAACTTGATAACAAAATAGAATGTGTAATTCATCTTTAGACCCAATCATGCTGGTAGCTATTTTGATTTAGCTTCTTTCTGAATCAATTTTCCTATCACATTCATAATGATTTACAGTAAGTAGTTCATAGCATCTCTGCAAAGCCAGTGTACCATTTAATGACAAAAGTAGGTACTTACTCAGCAGCTGCATCTGGATATGCTGGAAGGCTACTTTAATGTCACTCTGAGGAAGGATTTTGTGATTTTTCTCATTTTGCAGATGGACAGTCTGACATCAAGGAATTAGTCGGTGTTACTTAACTAATTTGAGTACTTGTTCTAGCTAACATTGTCCAAAATCTAGCTAGGTGAACTTGGTCAGTTGCCTAATCTCTCTAAACCTTTTTTTTTTTTTCTTTTTTTCTTTCTTTTTTTTTTTTTTTTTTT
>NW_007730939.1:51528-52706 GCF_000696425.1 Galeopterus variegatus | reverse complement strand
TTTTTTTTTTTTTTTTTTTTTTTTTTTTTTTTTTTTTTTTTTTTTTTTTGGCTGCTAGATAGTACGTGGATTCAAACCCTTGACCTTGGTGTTATAATGCTCTTCTCTAACCAACTGAGCTAACCCGACAGCCCTTCCTCTAAATCTATTTACTAATCAATTATTTTAATATATTGGATTAGACAATCCCTAAAGTAATTTCCAAAAACAATATTTTTAATTTTCTGACTCTTCTAAGGTCATAACTTAGAAAAGTGATAAATACAAATCCAAGTGGGCAAAAACCACAGATACACAATCTAGACCTGCACTGTCCAATAGAAACTTTCTGCAATGATGAAATGTTCTATAATTTACTGTCCAATATGATGGCCATAAGCCACTATGACTAGTGAGCACTTGAAATGTGACTAGTGAAATTAAACTAAATTTTTAAATTTTGTTTAATTGTAGTTAACATAAATTTAAATTTAAATAGCCACATGCTCTTATTGGTTACAGTACTGGACAGCACAGGTTTAGAAGGTGTGCATTTCCATGGTAAATCTGTCAGAAAACTAAATGAGAAGGAGGAAGAAGAAACTGGAATGCCTATTATATAAGGATTGCTTTGTTATAGATTGGATATACTTCAAAAATTTACATAGCAGAAGCACTTTTGTCCCCAAAAAGGAAGCTTCTTATAACTCTTGGATAACCGTTCTATTCATACAGAGCCACCATGCAGTTTACCATCCAAATTGTGACACTTCGAGAGTAAAAGGGGTCATTATTAATAAGTATGTCAAGAAAAACAGGCATATATCAGGACCATCCCAGGCAAACCTGGACATAGAGTCCAGCAGGCAGGATCCTAGAAGGCTGTAAAGGTATACAATATCAGGCTATGTTCTACAAAGTATTCTACAGATTGCAGTCCATGGAGTCACAGCAGAATCACCTGATAAATATTTGTTGCATGAACAGACATAATGGAGGGGCAGAAAATACTCAGTTTAGAGAAAGCAGTGCTCTCTGAGGAAGGAACCTTTCAGCTAAGAGTTTTATGAAAAGGATCCAAGTTAGGAATACCATAGCAAAGAACTTTCTTGACAGAAGAAATAGTAGATACAAAGGGCCTGAAGTTAGAACAAGCTTGTCTTGTTCAATGAACAGAACAAAGTCTTGTGGTTCAGTTT
>NW_007730939.1:48234-51389 GCF_000696425.1 Galeopterus variegatus | reverse complement strand
CCTGAAGTTAGAACAAGCTTGTCTTGTTCAATGAACAGAACAAAGTCTTGTGGTTCAGTTTGGTGACCAAGGCAAGACTAGTAGTAGGTAAGGTCAGTGAAATAGGGTGGGACCAGATTATATAAGACTTTGTGGGAAGCCAGTGGTTTCAGAGCAGGGGAGTCATACGATCTGGTTTATGATTTACAAGTTTGTTTTAACTGTCCTGTAGAGACTAACCTGTGAGACAGCATAAGAATGGAACTAGGAAGACTGCTTAGGAGGTTATTACAAGACTGCAGGTGACAGATTATGGAGACATAGACTAAGGCAACAGACAGAGAAGATGGAGAAAAGTGGGCAGAGGACAAATATATATTAGAGGTAGAGCTGGCAGGAGTTGCTGATGGTTTGGATGTAAGTCATAATGCAAAGAAAGAATTACAGATAGATGAGGTCAGGGTTTCTGACCTGAACAGTGAGTATTTTCAATGCCATGTTTCAATAAGATCAGTCATATGTTCATGTGTGCTGAGGACATGACTGCAGATGTGCCTGGACTAAAAGTGCCCCTTTTATCCCACCTCCCAGGAAAAGAAAAGATTGAACCTTTACCCTGAGTATAGAAAGTTTCACGCTGTCAAAATCATAAGGACCCTTGCCAGGTTTGGAAATCTGTAGTCTCAGCTTAGAGGCCTTTCATCTCTCTTAGTAGAAGAGTTACAGCAGTAAGATCTAACAACCCTCTTCCATTGGGATGTTCTTCATCCTTAGCCAACTAGGGGAAATGGAGTCTTGATCATTAAAGTACCAGATGTTAGATAAGTACCAGAAAGCAGCAAGTAGGGATCTGGTTCTAGACATAATCCACCACAGGACAGAGATATCAGGATGGTCTAGATGGGATCCAGGAAATAGCACTAAGATCATGTGGACCCAAAGCCATGGTCAAGATCAAGAACCAAGAATCTGTAACTAAAGAAATGGTCAAAGTAAAAGGAGTCATCAGATGTTCTAGACATAATCCACCACAGGACAGAGATATCAGGATGGTCTAGATGGGATCCAGGAAACAGCACTAAGATCATGTGGACCCAAAGCCATGGTCGAGATCAAGAACCAAGAATCTGTAACTAAAGAAATGGTCAAAGTAAAAGGAGTCATCAGACGGCTTAAATACTTTTGGGGACCTCCAGTTTTTGTCCCATGCCTCAAAGTCTTTCAAATCACCTGGCTGGCCATCTTCTCAGCAACAAAAAGAGTAGGTGAAGGATTAAAGTGTTTTCTATCAATGCCAAATTAGTGATAAAAACACTGCCTCCCCTTTCACATTGATCATTTCATCACACAACAGTGTTTAAAGCAGTACTTTTTCCAACAGAAATGAATAAAATTGGTTACTACCAATATTCCACCTTTGTGTATGAAAGAACTCAGCTGATATTTGAAGGATGTTCCTACTGATTGCCTATTGTCATAGCATGAGATTACAGGGGAGAGAGAGCATGGCTTCTGATTGTTGCAGCCATGACAAGAAAGGCCTTCTGTCACATCTTATTAATTTACTGTGGAACAGAATGTCACATTGACATTTCAAATTATCCTGTTGCTTTGTTCACAGGATTATTTTGAGCTTAAACTCACCGAGTTACTAGCTTGGCTATTTATATGAACTATGACTGTAATCTTCTGATGTCTCGACCTGCTTTCAAGAGCAGATTTCACTATTTATAAAAGTGATTAACTGCCCAGTCTTTGGGGTCAAACAGTCCTGGTCTCAACTATTCCCTGCTCCACTTCCTAACCTGGTCTCCTTGGGCAAGTGATTTATCCTCTCTGTGCATTAGTTTCCTCATTTGTGAAAAGGAAAATAATATCTACCTTACTTGTTTCTTATGAGGATCAAATGAGATAATATAAGAAAAGCATTTAAAACTATATCAAAAAAGACAACTTATAGCAAAGTAGCAATATTAACAGCTACATTTTTAGCACTCTCTAGTTGCCAAGCCTTTGTGTAATTTAAATATATTTACTAACTTAATTGTCACAGCAACTCCCTAAATTAGACACCATAATTATTTTCTCCATTTTATAGATGAGGAAACTGAGTGCCCAAAGGTTAACTTATCTGCCAAGAGTGCAGCCCAGGTGATCTGGCTATAGCACTGGCGTTTATGTGCTTTGTTATTTTGCATCTATCTAGATTTCTTGACCTAGGAACCCATCTAAATTTGAATCTCAATCACAGACATCACTCTGAAGTCCAGGTTCCCGTACCCAATATTCAGCTACTTTCTCATCATTGTCCCCTCAATGTCTAACAGATACTTAAACTTAACAGGTCCGAACTCAATACAGTGTTAAATGCATTCCTCATCCTCCCCCTAAAACCTATGCCAGCCACTGTCTTCTCCATCTCAGTTTATGTCAGCCCCACTCTTCCAGAAGCTACCGTTCATTCTTCATACCTCTTTCTCTCAAACCACACATCTACTCTATTTGTAAGTAACTGTGGGCTCTTCCATTAAAATACATCCAGAACTCAACCACTTCTCATCACCGCCTCTATACCACCCTGGCCCAAGTCACCATCATCTTTGGCAGGATCACTGCGATGGCCTTCTGACAGGTCACTCCAAATCTGACCTCGTGCCCCCTTATTCAATACTCAACACCTCAATACGCTCCAATGACTCCTCCCGCCCGGAGTAAAAGTGAAAATTTGTACAACAGTCTACAAGGCTCTACATGATATGACCCCTGCTATCATCTCTGATCTTGTCTCCTAGTCCTTTCTCTCTCCCTTACTCTGCTAAATGCTGGCACCTGCTATTTGTGAAACACATAGGAACACTGTCACCTCAGGGCCTTCGCTTTTACTGTTACCTCTTCCTTGAACACTGTCATGCCAGATATGGACATGGTGGCCTCTTTTATCTTCTTGTTTCCATTCACTGAGGCCTTCAGTGTCATCCTCCTCTGATCCTACTCTCCTCCCTTGCTTTATTTTTCTCTATGACGTTTATCTAACATACATGCATTTCGCTTAATTATTTTATTAATTATCTATCTTCTCTGCTAGAATGTAAGCCCCATTGGGCCAGAAAATTTAGTCTTTCTCATTGCTGTATTGCTCCATACCTAGACCATGCCTGGCACATAGATGATGTTCA
>NW_007730939.1:46097-47338 GCF_000696425.1 Galeopterus variegatus | reverse complement strand
ACACTGAGGGTTGCGATCTTTTGCCGGTCACGAAAAAAGACAAAAAGGAAAAAAAAAAAAAAAGAAACTCATTTCTCTGAATCAAGCCTTATTAATTTACAAATACTCATGAGAAAGAGTATATTAATAAGCTATTGTCTATCAATAGTACCTTAAGGTGAATTGGTCTGTGGGCTCTTTCCTACCTTGTGAATTGCCTAAGAACAAGTTCACATAGAAGTAAAAATGACAACAACCAGGAAAGACAGAGGTGTTAAGAGATTGATCTTATTGCTGGACATACAGGATGTGGTGGAGTTGGGAGAAGCAAGCATCAGCATTGGGAAGGAGGACACTGCAAAGAGGCAGGAATTTCTCTTTCCTACAGATTTTCCTTGGGCTGCGTCAGAATTTGCAGGAAAAGATCTTAAGCCCCTGGCACCATTTCTCAGGCCTAAATGAGCACATGGCTTTTTTTTTTTTTTTTTTTTTACTCTTTTGCTTTGCTGCATGTCCCAAGACTTAATATTCTCTCCTTTTCCCTGCAAGGCTACCAACACCACCTACCTCACTTCTCAGGGTCTTTCCACCACCCACAACTATCAACTATGCAGGAGAACATGTCCCCAACTCCCCATAACACAGATCTCTGTGAGTTCAGTCCATTTGGCAGTCTGGCATAGAACAGATATTCTTATGCTGACTGCATTTTAGAGTCACTTACAGAAGTTTTAAAAATATATAGTGATTTTTTTTTTTACTTGTCCTGGGGAGGGACCAAAGAATTGGTCAATTCCCCAAGTGATTAGAAGGTGCTTCCAGGGTTAAGAATGACCAGGCTGCAGCAGGCTAAGTCCACACTAGAAGACCTGGGCACAAGGCCTGGTCCCAGCTCTGGCTGGATATGACATTGGCAAAGTCACTTTATCTTTCTGAATAGGATCCCTGATCAGAAAAATAATCACTTTATGAAGAGCTGTACTACTAACAGATACAGAGGGAGAAGTTGGAACACACTTGAATAAACAAAACATAGAGCACATCAAAAAGCCATTTCTCTAACAGTTTTATTGACACAGGAAAGGATCTCCATACCCAGTCATAGGATGCAGAACCTTGCAAATGGGTTGTTCCACAGTTTTGACATATTAGTTATCAAAGCAATCTAAATTCACTATACAAAACACAGACAATACTGATAAAAAAAAAACACAAAGAAATAATTTTATCCATAATACAACCATCCCATGGGTCATCATTAT
>NW_007730939.1:31608-45649 GCF_000696425.1 Galeopterus variegatus | reverse complement strand
GTTGACACAGGAAAGGATCTCCATACCCAGTCATAGGATGCAGAACCTTGCAAATGGGTTGTTCCACAATTATCAACAGTTTTGACATATTAGTTATCAAAGCAATCTAAATTCACTATACAAAACACAGACAATACTGATAAAAAAAAAAACACAAAGAAATAATTTTATCCATAATACAACCATCCCATGGGTCATCATTATTGATATTCTTCCAAACTTTAATGCATAACACAAATATGCAAGACAAAGGTCTTACCATACACAATGTTCTATAATCTCCTTTGCTTGCTCAATACAACATAAACATCTTTTAATACCAATAAATACAACTCTTTAAATCATTGTCCTAAAGGCTACATAGTAGCCAATTCCTGAGGATTTACCACTTAGGCCATTTCCAATTTTCCTTCTCTTAAAAGCAATTCTGTAGTACATCCTTGTACATATGTCAATGCTCATTTTTCCAATTATTCTCCTAACAGAATTGCTCAAACAGAAGATTTTTAAAAACACAAATAAAATTATTTATTCTTTATTACAAAAAGATACAGGATTTTTAAAAATTTAAACAATACATTCTACCTGCTCATTAAAAGCTAGGTTCTCTTTTTCACCTTTGGCATAAGGCCAAACCAAATTCCCCAGCCTCTCCTGAAGTTGGGTGAGGCAATGGGGATAAGTTTTAGCTAATGGAATGTGAGCTAAAGTGGGGAATGCCTTGTGCCAGCCTGCTTTATTAAAACCTCTCATGCAATTCTCTTTTGTCTCTTGCAGCTCCTTTGCTGTTGGATGACAATGCCTAGGGTCACTTCGGAAGCTATCGGTTGAAGACGGCAGTACCATTAGCCGGACACCTGAATGATCATGACAAACATAGGTCATTTCCTGCTAAACTGGAACAAACTTAGATTACTTACCTAAGCAAGAAAAAAACTTCAATTGCGGTTGTATGGATCATAATAGATAACTCAGGACTTATTTATAACAGAAATTAGCCCTCCTTAGTTATGCAGAAATGTACACCTTAAAGTGGCATATTGACATAACAAAATTCTAACATGTGGCTATGGTTTAGTGGGCAAGTAGCATGTGGTGGAGAAACTATTAAAAGAAGGACACCCATGATATATAGTAATAAAACATTTGGTAAAACCTCTCTCTTAGAAGGCAGGTCAGATGCCCCCCAAGCTTGTAGCTGTGGGGCAAGTGGTTAGAAAAATACATCTTAGTACATAATGTTAACTATTACTTGTTGCATTTAGAAAGTACTTACAAGAAAGAGAGGAGCTCAAGAAGGAATGGATTGATTTGCAAGCAGAAATGAAAGAGAATGGAGAAAGTCCAAAAAAATCAAGCGTTGCAGAACTGAAAACTTTAGCTGCCAGTAAGCTATGAACAATAAAAAATGAGAGACTAAAAATATTGCCTTGAAGCCTCCTTCAATTTTTATTAAACAAAGATATTTAACACTATGGCAAATATTATGTTTGTTTCCTCTGCACCTAAGTCTTTAGTTTCAAGTGATGTACAAAGAGCCACTATTAAGTCAGAGGAGAAAGGCAGTGGGTTAAAAAAGAGAGAGAGAGAGAGAGAGAAGTGAAGAAATCGATGAGATTTAATCATTATATCTTCGGAAAGAATTTGGGTATGATTACTCTCACATGGAACTCACGGGAAGCGAATAGACCAGAAGGCAGCTAAATATTTAAGAAAATGATATTGCCAAAGAATCCCATACTTTGACTATTTGAACCTTTAAAAAACTCTTAGGCCACATATTGGCACAGCAGAAAGCATGCCGGGAGAGCCGTGCAGCCCCTGAGGAAGGTGTGCCCTCAGTTCTCACTTTACACGGAGGATAATAGACAAGGAAGATGCACCCACAGCAGGGAACCAGCATCATTCAGCAGACATGAGAGTTACTCCAAGATGACAGAATCAGGATTTATTAAAGAACTTTGCCTACTGCCAGGGAACGAGGCCTTCATGATGCTTGCCCAGTAAGGTATTATTATTTCCATGAACCGGTGTTTGTTGTGTGACTCCCATTCTTCCCCTTCCTTAATGAGAGAGTTATCTTGTCCCAGCTCCACCATCGTATAGTGTGTGTGTGAGAGAGTGTGTGTGTGTGTGTGTGTGTGTGTGTGTGTGTGTGTGTGTGTTGCCAGTGGAGGGGGGAAGGGAGAAAGATAATGTATCTTTTTAATACACAGGTCACCAGACCATTAGGAACCACATCTGGATGTGATTGAGAAGACTATGCATCACCCCGGGACCTTTCCCTTTGAACTTTATCCAGAATTTAGATGGAACTTTGCATTATCTCCCTTAAGAGGGCAACTGTGTACTCTACGTAGAAAAAAGAAAGCACCTGAACGTCGGGTGACCAGAAAGCCCAACTAGGATAGAAACTGCTGGCTGTTGACCAGAATTGTTCTCCTCTTCCTGGGAACACAGGTAGATTCTATTTCTCAAACTCCCTTGTAAGTAATTCATGTGGTCATATGACTGAGTCCTAGCAAATTGGATGTGAGCAGAAATACCATTCCAGGCCCAGCCCATTAAACACACACACACACACACACCCAACACTTCCAATGAGTAATCTTCTATGCTTATTTTCCTTCCGCCACTAGTATATCAGTGCCCAGGGGACTAGATGTGATGTCAGTGCCCAGAGCAACCTTGTAAGTTGCATATTGAAATTGATCCTGAATGACTGTTTGTGAAGTAGACCTCCTTTCTACTCTCCCCCAGTGTCCAGAGACTGTCTCGTATTGGTTACGCAAAGGAAAAATAAACTCTGTTCTTTGAGTCATCAACTCTATTTGGAGGATCTATTTGTCACGACAGATAGCCTGCTTTGACTAATGTAATTCAAAAGCATATGAGTCATGAAAATTAAAGCCCATCTATTCTACCCAATCACAGTCCTTGAGGTGATCAATTGCTACCAATGAAATGAGATATACAGAAATGAGAGTATTTAACACTGCCCAGAAATATGTAAAAATAACAACTTCCACCCCAGTGACTGAAAATAAAAGCAATAGCAAAATTCCACCTGTTATATAGAAACAGAAAACCCTTCATCTGACCCTCTAGCATTTGCCTTCTGAGTATTTTTACCAATAAGCCCAGGATCTCAGTACAGACAAAAGCAACCTGACTGTATTTAATGCTGTCTTAGAAGTGCAGGTGCTGGTAAGCAATTGCCATGTTGCCCAGTGTTTTTCTTAGTTGTTTATCCTTCTTATTTATAGATATTTTCAGACATCCTTTACAAAAACACTGAACACAGAGCTAGGACATGGTAAACCATTTCAATAGATTATTGTCTCAGAAGGTAGTATTTGCCCTGGAATTCTTAGAATAATGTCACATTACTGATGACATCTCCAACTGAGCTTAAGAACACTTGTACCATCTTCCAGTTTTTAAGGTCAACTCTGTCTTTGCTCAATCACTATTACACATTTTCCTATAAGAGCACACAGCTCTGGCAGTGCAGAGGTCTGCCTTTCACATGCCTCTAGATGAACCAGTCCCTCTCACCCTCCCTATGCACTAGTTTGAGTAGAATGTCCCTCTTCCATGTTTCCATAGCAGTCTGCACATGCCTCTGTTCAAAAAATCAAATTCATTTTTTGTCATCGTCATCACATGCAGAAAGAGCCTAAGTGCCACACATTATCCTAAGCACTTTATATGCATTATCTCACTTGGACTTAATCATCTGTCTTATAATGAGGAAACTGAGGCACAGTTCAGTAAATAGCTAGTGTCAAAGCCAAGATTCAAAGCCAGACAATCTAATCCAAGAGACCATATTGTAAAAATTCCGTAGCAATAGTTGGTTTTCTTGCCTTTTTCTCTTCCTTTCTTCAATAAATATTTATTGATCACCCATTATAAAGCAGGCTTACTTTCACAGTACATTATGAGCACCTTGAAGATAGAGACCATGTTTTTCATCTTAGCATTTCCAGTGCTTAGTAGCATACCTGAAAGATAGTTGCTGCTCAATAAGTCTGTGATGCATCACCAAATTCAAAGACATATAAGACTATTCTCTGCCCCACCTCTATAGTTGAACATAAAGACAAGAAAAACCCCCTTGAAAAAAAAGGGAATGGGCTGACATTTTCCTGCCACTAGAAATATACTAAAGAAAGGCAGACTGCTGAAGGTAATATTCTTGATCTTTGAAAAATAGAACCAGAAGTATAATTATAAATACTGTAACTTGATTTGTTCTAGTCTTCAGCATTCTAATATGTTGGTTCTTTCTAATTTTATGCTGTATTCAAGTCTTTTAATGGCCCAGAGGAAATAGATCATCCAGGGTTCAAACTGAGGTAGGAAAAGTCATGGAACAGGTGGGGCTTAAGATGATTTTGAAGAATAAGTAGAATTTGCATCAAAGCCAGAAATTTGGCACTTCCCAAGCTAGGGAAACAACAATTGAGTCCATGGAAACAGGAATGGTTATGACATCATGGAAATTAGTGTAGAGACAAGCCTAACTAAAATAAAGAAATAGAAAACTATAATAGTGGGAGTTTAAGGAAATGATGATGATGATGATGATGATGATGATGGAGAATATAGATGATAGACAAGTAGATAAATACATCGAGAGATGACAGATCCAAAGAAGGAAGGAAGGAAGAAAGGAAGGAGAGAGAGAGAGAGAGAAAAGAAAGAAAGAAAGAAAGAAAGAAAGAAAGAAAGAAAGAAAGAAAGAAAGAAAGAAAGAAAGAAAGAAAGAAAGAAAGAAAGAAAGAAAGAAAGAAAGGGTTTCTGACCTCAAAAGGGACTTACAAAGAGTAAAGTTGGAATTGAGTTATTTTCAGTTTTATGAACAGAGAGTGGCAGAATAAAGGGGGTATTTAAAAAACATAATGGCTTAACAATCATTTGCAAGATGAATTTCCAAGAAGGGCTCCCTTCTTATCCTTTCCTCTGTCTTTTCTCTCTCTTGGGCTGGGGATAGGCAATCTCAAAGTGATTGCAATTCATGAAAAAGAGCTAGTGGAGAAACTGGCCACATAAGCTAGGTTGCAAGCACAAAAACAATCCTCACACACTGAGCCTTTAGATATTGTCCCTTGGCAAGGAACAAACGTCATCTATGGAGGTACCCTTCTACCTCAGGCAGTCCCTCTGGAGTGGGTAAATCACATTCCTGGCTCTCTTTTGCTAGCCACCGCCATCCCTACTCCCAGGTCTGGAAGAGCTTTCCCTAGGAAATTTCTCTAGAATTTTTCTTTACAATGGAGCACTCCATCCCTTATCTCTATACAAAGACCTTGAACAGTACTGCCCACACACATCCGTGTGGATAAAAGTCCCTTGACCACATGGCTGTCTACATGACTATTGGCTTCCTCCAGTGGTTCACACCTGCCTACAGAAAGAAGCCAAACCCCTCAGTTCGGCTTTCAAGACCTTGATGAAGTTGCCTCTCACTCCCTGGCCCAGTTGTACCTCCTTCTCACAGACTATCTTCATCAGCCAAGCTAATCAGCCCATAGTAGCCCTGTGTCTGCTGTCTACCTTTCATGTCCCTCCTCTGTTTTGAATTTATTCCTCACATCCTGACCCCTGCTCTCTTATTCACCGTTTGCAATCCTAGGCCCACAGCAATCTCCACTTTCTTTAAATTCCTGAAGAAATTATTGTGTCTGCCAATTTCTTGGACACTTAATTTTAAACTCTTATATCATTCCTTAACTCTTCTTGTGAGTGTGTTCTTTCTTATCAATTATATTCCATGTGGCAAAGACCTTGTCAAAAGCTTTTGTATCCTTCACAGTCCCAAGTACCTAATCAGTGCTCAGTAAATACTCTGAGGTGAATTTATGATAACTAATTACTCATCCATGATACTTGATGAAATCACAATAGGAGAGCAGATTTGAAATGGGTAATTCATCATTTCTCTCATTGTGTTATATTGCAGCATTTTAATTAGAGTGACTCTTAGCATTACATATGGCTGTTTGGAAAACCAGGATGCAGTTTTAGCTTAAGGGTTAAATTCACCAGAGATTGAATGTAGATGACTGTATAATTCTAAATTAACCATGTATTGTACCTCAAAATAACTTTATTTTTGCACCCTGCTCATTAATGCTTAGCACATCTAGGTAAGAAGGCACATCACACTGGCACAAATCTGACAGTCCATTTTTCACTACCATTTTCCTTATTTATTACAAAACAAACAAGGATTTGGTAAACTGAGTTTGCTCTCTCAGTGAAACAAGCCTGGTGAGAGTAGAATTTCTCTAAAAATACCTGTGCTTCCTCAAACCCTGCAGACCATATCACATTTACACTTATTGCACCCAGAGAAGTAAAAATGAAAACAGGTGTCATTTTTTTTAGGAAATATGTAAACCACCTAATCCACAAAAAATTTAAATGTCAGAGATTGTCTCTTAAAATTACAGAACAGCCTGCTTTACCAAAGGGTATGCTGCAGGATCCTATAAACACTTCAAATTTTTGGTGTGCATAGATTTAACATTGTTTCAATCATTATATTCATGATAAGCAGTAATTTGTTGTGCTATTGAGGTACAAGTTCGAGTCATACGTGCTGAAGTAATTCTTATGTACCACGTGATTTCATTCAACGTCAGCAACAACTCTGTCAGGTGGGTATTAAAACACTCCCACAAATGTGGGCATTCCTGAGGCTGCCTGCTTTGCTTTAATGCCAGTCTAATTGCCATGAGTGAGACATCACAGACAGAGCTTCCTTTAATAATCCTTTCTTTTGCTGGCCTTTGGATCAGTAGTAATTTGTCAGGTTTTCTTCTCCTTCACCCAAGCTGAGATTGATGTCATCACCGTAGGGGCTTCATTTTATCTTGTTCATTAACAAAGCTCACTCTATTTCTGTAAAGATGCCATTTGATTGTCTGAGATTCACAAACAAAATTTGCATGTGGTGGTGGGGAGTGAGTGGCAGAGAGGTCTACAGAAGAATGTAAAGGGAGACAAGTTTCACATTACCAGGCCAGTCTTGTCTTGGCCCTGACAAGAGCAATGCTTGCCATCCCAAAGACAAAGATACCCCCTCGTGGCCCTCAGATTTGGCTGAGAAATGTAACTGGAGGAATACAGTCCTTCCATAGGCCAAAGCCAGGCTTTAATCAAAACTGGAAAAAAAAACAAAAGAAGAAGAAGAAAGAAGGAAATAAAGTATTAAAGTACAGTCAGCCCTCTGTATCTGTGAGTTCCACATCCATGGAACCAACCAACCACAGATGGAAAACATTCGGGGGGAAGCGGGGGGATGACACCTGTACTGAATACATAGAGCCACCTCTTTTTCCTTGTCATTATTCCCTAAACAACACAGTATAACAACTATTTGCATAACATTTACCTTGTATTAGGTATTATAAGTAACCTACAAATGATTTAAAGTACCCAGGAGAATATGCACAGGCTATAGGCAATTACTACACCATTTTATACAGGGACTTGAGCACCTGTGGACTTGGGTATCTGTGAGGGGTCCTAGAACGAGTCCCCTACAGTTACCAAGGTTTGGCCATACAGACTTAAGGTGCAAGAAGCAATCTTTCTAACTCTCAGAAGTCTTTCCAAGTATTTAAAATTTCAGTTTCTTATTTCTTCATGTTCTTGACAAGGACACTAGTGTGTTAGGAGTATCTGAATGGCACCCCTCTTCCCAATCCCACCCACCAATCCAGGGCCTAGAGTTTGAGAAATACAATAAAGACTAAAGATGAAGGTCTGTATTAGACTGTTTTCTATTGCTTATAACAGAATACCTGAAACTGGGTAATTTATAAAGAAATAAAATTTATTTCTTACAGTTTTGGAGGCTGGGAAGTCCACAGTTCAAGGGGCATGTTTGGTAAGGACCTTCTTGTGGGTGGAGACTATCTACAGAGTCCAACGGCAACGCAAGCAATCACATGGTGAGAATGACAGGAGCTCTTTAACGTGCTTGCTCTCCTTATAAAGCCACGAGTACCACTCACACAACAACCCATTAAGTCAGAAACCCACTACTTCATGAATGGATTAACCCATTCATGACACCATAGTCCTCATGATCCAATCACCTCTTAAAGACCGCATCTTTCAATACTGCCTCATTGGGAATCAAGCTCCCAACATGAGCTTTGGAGGGGACAAATATTCAACCATTCAAATCATAGCAAGGTCAAATGTCTCTTCCAGTGGTGCAGATAGATCAAAGGATGCAGATTAGTGTAAGAGCTGAGTAGGTCTGATCACTCCCTATCCAAACGCTCATCCAGACTTGAGATGCCACATGTGAGAGGAGTGTGAGTCTGCAAGGCTGACCCAGTTACTCTCAACATTGCTTCTCACAAGACCTTAGATAATTGTCTCCAAACAGTCAAGAACCGTGTTGCCTTCTGGCCAGGTACCTCACTCCACTTCTGCCAGGAGGAGAGTAAGGGTTAGGACAAGAGGCCATAGGAGGATGGTTTGGAAAAATCACTTTTCATGGAAATCAAAAGCAGTGAAGGGCATGCTCTCCCTACAGATGGGACTTTCACACATCAGCATATTTGCCAACCTGGGAGCAGCACTATTAGCCACTCCACAGCCATCATCCTATGGAAACAGTATGTATAACTCAATCCCATAACTTTACACCATCTCTTGCCCTAAAGGCCATATAAGCCACACTCGCTACACACCTGGCAGCTTCTGGGAAAGGAGCAAAATAGAGGAGATGTGAAAATTAGAAAATATGAAAGCCTCAGAATCTACTTTTACCTAACAGGACTATTACATTTTCCGGATTGTACTAAATAAGTTCACTTTATGTCACCCAACATATGAGGCTTATATGGGGCATTATTAGTCAATAAAGACAGAAAAGAAATGCATTTTCTCTGTACATCTGAGTGTGGAGAGAGGAAATTTGCAACTACTAGATACAACTTACAAAACTAAATACATTATAAAAAAAGGGTAATAAAAATTAAAATAGACCAATGAAATTAAAATGAATAAAGAAGTACATATAACTAGACTCCTAAGATAATTATCAAAATTGATCACAAAGCTTTGCTTCCAGTTTCCTAGAAACTGAGTCAAAAAGAATTCTTAACATCTGAAAGAGACTTCAAAGTATGCAATTCAGTCAGCTTTTTCATAGATGACTCCTTCTCTATCTATTAATTTGCAGTTTCATTTTGAAAGATGTGATTTTTAATCTACACGTTTCAAGGAAATAAACTGTGTAGACCCAGACTTAATAGCATATAACCTACTCTTTCACTTTCAACTAGAAATCTCCCGAAGCTGAATTAACATTTAGGTCACTAGGGTGCAATTGACAAAATTATGGTTTCATAGGCTCAAATAGTACCCCAAAGGAATAAAAGATTACATTAGGTCTAAACTGCACCTTGGAGTCCTGCACTATTGGATAGTACCCTTCAGGTACTGGAATTTACATGTTTGTTGTTGATCTCTATAGAACTAAAAGGCAGTTACCTATTAGCATGGGCTTAGAAGCCAAAAATTTTTTAACCAATCCCAAAAGATTTTTTAAAAGAGGTTAATTCTACTTGAATAAACACAAATTTTTCCCTAATCGTGTCCTTACTGCATAATATTTAATGAAGCTAAGCATAATAGAATAATTTCTAAAAATGAGTTAACATTTCATATAAGTAAAAATAATTGGTAAACTCAGATGAATTTTGCTTTGTGTTCTGGGTGGCTTGGGCTACTGAGATCAATTTACTTCCTGAATCTAGGAATCCTTAAAATAACGCTTGAACCTACACATGAACTCTGAGAACTTTCCTAAGTACTATAGACTTTCACTGTTCAATATGGCTGGCACTAGCCAATATGCTTATTCAAATTTAAATCTAAATTAATGAATATTAAAAAAGATTAAAAATTCAGTTTATCAGTCACTCTAATCACATTTCAAATACAGTCATACTCCACATAATGACATTTAGGTCAACGATGACCACATGTACAATGGTGGTTCTGTGAGATTATAATGGCACTGAAAAATTCCTATCGCTTATTATAGCCATCGTATGGTCAAAGTACAACACATTACTCTCATACACATAATGACATTTAGGTCAACGATGACCACATGTACAATGGTGGTTCTGTGAGATTATAAAGGCACTGAAAAATTTCTATCGCTTATTATAGCCATCGTATGGTCAAAGTACAACACATTACTCTCATGTTTGTGGTGCTCCTGGTGTAAACAAACCTGCAAAATATGTTGAGGAGGAGTGCCCGGCTTACCCACAGGGTGATCCTTCTGAAGGTAGCTCAGGCGTTTAAGACAAAAAGCCAATCACTGGACACATTAGGTCTGATCCCAAGTGAAAGGGTCATTGTCTGCTTTAGAATTTTTGCATTTTTGAATGATTCCCACCCATCCCCATGGCAAAACAATAGTTAATAACAGTTAGCTAGTAGTCATTGATTGCTTGCCAAGTGCCAGGCACAATCCCTACTTCTAATTTAATTTTTATAACTTTGTGGAGGTGGCATTATTCTAATCTCCACTTAACAGATGAGGAAAGTGAAGCAGCAAGAGACTCAATAACATAAGCAGAGGGCCTACGCTCATGCAACTAGTGGCAAGTGTAGGTGATAGGAAAATGTATTGCTGTTCCCTTTCATAAAACATTTTCATGCAACAATGAGAGTGGCTAATGACACATTTCTCAAAACATATCCCTGACATGTGAGACATGACTGTAGTTAACAGGCACACGGGACTAATGGCTACAATATAGAACAGCACAGACATTTACATTACTGCATAAAGTTCTATTGACAGTACTGCTAAAGTCTACAAGATACTTATTAAAGTATATGCTGAAATATTTTATAATAAGGTAGAAGTGAATTATATCTATTTATTATCTGTTAAAGACAAGAAAATTTTGGTTTTAATGTAAACATTATGTTTGGTGTTCTACACTTACATACACTCATTGCAATATTCAGCAAAAATATGTCCTGGAAATCCATCATATTCTTACCTTGGTGTTAAGCATTGTGGATACACATAGTTCTATCTAAGGTAGAAGAAATTCCAGTAAGAAATAATTACAATCCAATGAAATAGGAGCTGTAATGAAGGTAGAGAAATAAGAACCCCTAAGGGATGTGAGTTCATGAGAAGAAAGGGTGGCGTTTTAACTGGATCTCACATAGGATTAGGGTTTCCCAAATGCACTAAGGAAAGTATGGAAGGTGTTCCAGATGGAGAAAACAGTTCATGCAAAGGCATGGAAATATTAAAGAGTATATGTGTTTGAGGACTTCATGAGACTAAATCATGGCATAAAATTAGTGGAAGAAGACAAGATGGAAGATGATGAGATTGGGATTGTGAGTGGGTGCCAAACTGGAAACATGCCATGCCATGTTTTCTTTTTTTGCTTTGGAAAAAAAGAAACTACTTTGTTGAGAAAATAAAAATGATTAAATGCATATAGAACAATTTAAAGAAAAAATTGTAAATTTATTCCACATGGCAATTTACTACCAGATGCCAAATAGAAATAATGTTCCAATACACATATTCACACTTATATAAATATACATATAAATATATGTATAGATTATCAAAAATAAATGAAACTGTAAATTGTTAGTGAGGCTATATGGGTGTATGGGTATGTAATCCAGACTCCAATATATTTCAGGATTCTATGGTCTATGGGAGCACACACACACACACGATCACACATACACACCCATACACACTGCTATATTTGAATATCCCCCAAAACTCATTGGATGGAACTTGATCCCCATTGTAACAGTATTAAGAGGGTGGGAAAACTGTCTATGGTATTTGAAAGGTGGGACCTTCAAGAGATGATTAGATTGCAAGGGGTATGCCCTTGTGAATGGATCAATCTATTCATGAATTATTGGGTTAATGAGTTAATGGGTAATCAGGGAGTAAACTGGTAGCTTTATAAGGAGTGAAAATGAGCACATAAAAATGCTTTTGCCATTCTCCCCATGTGATAACCTGTCACTTAAGGACTCTGCAAAGAGTCCATACCAAGAAGAAAGCCCTCAAGAGCTGTGTCCCCTAGACCTTGGACTTCCCAGTCTCCAAAATTTTAAAGAATAAACCTCTTTATACATTACCCAGTCTTAGATATCCTGCTTCCAGTGACAGAAAGCAGACTAACGCACAGACACATACAATAACTTATTAAGTGCTTAGTCTGTGTCAAGCCTATGTTAACTACCATTCCTACATTATCTCATTTTAACCCTTAGCAACTACCCTGGGGTATAGGAACTCTTTTTCCCATTTTAAAATGAGAAAATTATGGCCCACATAGGTTGTGCTTCTTACCAAAATCCGACAACTAGGCAGAAGCAGAACCAGAAATTGAAGTCAGACATATATGACTCTTTTAGACCTGTGCTTTTATCTTGTAGCCAATATTGCCTTCCAATATAACATAAAATACTTGGTTCACAGAGGTACAGGCCCATTATTCTTGAAATACTTGAAATGCTCAGTAGAATGACATAAAATACAAAAAAAAAAACATTAAAGGCAAAGAAAAAGTTTGATAAAGCTTGTTGCTCTAACACACTCATCATATCTCAATAATGGCTTAATTGTGGAGATGTGTGCACTTGACATTTAAACTCATTTAAGCAAAGATGCAATATTGGAGAGGAAAAAGGAAGGGTTCTATGACCTGAATTCTAAGCTCTCTTCTAAGGCCCTAAGTAGAAGTGCAATAATGTAATAGAATATTCAGCAGATTCTGCTTTGCACACATTTACTTCCCTCCTGTCTCACCAAGAGAGCAAAGATACCCCTAAAGTAACTGTCCTATTTACCTCCATTACCTTACCTTCAGATACTGACTGCAAGAGATAAAGTTCACCTGGAACTCTAGAGTTAAGAGGAAGTCAGAGGTAGCTAAACAACAAAGTTTGTAGCCAGCTCATGAGGGGAGGACAAGAGGAAGGTAGCCAGCTGCCCCATGAAAAATACTAACATTAAAAGGGGGCATGGGAGAGTTGGAGGGTGGGGCCGTAGTGAAGAAGGAGGCTTGGTAGGAGCACGAGACTCAAATATTCCCTGTCGTTTTGTTTGTCAGCTTGAGGGACTATTGCAGTCAATATGCTTGTTTTTCCTTCTTTTGCAAAACAACTATACTGACAAATATCTGCAAAGCTTTACTCAGTTACTGGCAGCTCATTGATGATTATCTTGAATGGCAGTTTGCTTTCTTCAGTAATTCATCAATATTGAGGATGAGATCATCCCTTTTGAGATCTTGCACTGGTTAGAGTTCATTATACTGGATTCCTGGAGGACGTCAAGGTCATCCCTGATGTGGATGGATTTCATGACCTCTAAAAAGTCATGAAGCCCTGCCTTCTTCTGTGTCTTGGCAGCAGCGGTGACATTAGACAGATCCAAAGCATAGCCATTTCAGTGCACCACAGTTTGGATCCATGGTGGTACATGTAGGGCATGAAGATAGAGGAACAGGGGTCCATTCACAGGTGCAGCTTAAGGAAAAGAAAAATTGAACAGCTTCTATTATAGACTTGTCTGTCTTGATCACACAAGCATGGCCCTTCCTTCCTTAGGTTGTAATAATCCCAGATCTCCATGAAGCTCAAGGCAATTTATCAACATTAATCAATTTCAACATAAGACTTGGGTGGAAGAGCAGAATATATAATAGAGTTGCCATAGCTTAATGAATGCAGCCTAGAAAAGACAAACATCTTTGCAAGAGGAATGCAGTAAGGAGCAGTAAGAAAATGAGCTCTGGTTTAGACTAAAAGATCATCCTAATTACTATTATCCATCAGAGGCATTCGTATATACAAGGGTACTTCAAAAAGTTAATGGAATGGGCTGGCCCGGTGGCGCACTGCTACAGTGCGCCGCTTGGGAAGCGAGGCAGCGCTCCCACCGAGGGTTCGGATCCCACATACAGACCGGCCGCTCACTGGCTGAGCG
>NW_007730939.1:3675-30638 GCF_000696425.1 Galeopterus variegatus | reverse complement strand
CCTGACAATCTAATCACCTCTTCAAGGCTCCACCTTTCAATTACCATAATAGGATTTTCCACCTTTGTAACACTGTTACAAGGGGGTTTACATTTCTTATACAGGAAACTTTGGGGGACGGAGTCAACCCACAGAAGTTGGTTATGGCCTTTTAAGGTGTCACCTTGGCTAGACTACAGTGCCCAGTTATTCAATCAAATACTATTCTAGGTGCTGCAATGAAGGGATTTTGCAGATGTAACTAAAGTTCCTTTTACAGTTGATTTTAAGTAAGGGAGATTATCCTAAGTGAGCTAACTATATCAGTTTGAAAAATATAAAAGCAGGACTGAGGTTTTCCAAGACAGAGAAGAGAGATTCTTCTTTTAGACAACAGCTTCAGACCATTCCCATTGTCTTAGTCTATTTTCTATTGCTCTACCAGAACACCACAGGCTGTGTAATTTATAAAGAAAAGAAATTTATTTTTCACAGTTCTGGAGGCTGGGAAGTCCAAGAGCATGGTGTTGGCATCTGGTGGGGGCCTTCTTGCTGCATCATAATATGGCATAGGGTATCACATGTCTAGAAGACAAGAGCGTGTATGTCAGCTCAGGTCTCTCTTCCATCTCTTATAAAGCCACCAGTCTCATCATGGGGGCCCCACCCTGATGATCTTATCTAATCCTAATTACATCCTAAAGACCCCATCTCCAATCAACATATACATTTTGGAATTAAGTTTCCAACACATAAAATTTAGGGAAGACATTAAAACCCTAGCATCCCACCCCTGACTTATGTCCTTCTCACATGCAAAATACATTCATTTTATCCCAATAGCGCCAAAGTCTTAACTCATTTTATCATCAACTCCTAAGTCCAAAGTCCAGAGTCTCATCTGAATCAGATATGGGTGAGACTCAAGCCAGGATTCCTCCTGAAGCAAATTCCCCTTCAGCTGTTAGCTGATGAAATTAAACAAGTTATCTACCTTCAAAATAAAATGTGAGAGAGGCATAGGATAGACATTCCTATTCCAAAAGAGAAACAGGCAAGAATAAAAGGGGTAATTGGTCCCAAGTAAGTCCAAAACCCAACAGGGAAAATAACATTAAGTCTTAGATCTAGAGAACAATCTCCTTTGATTCCATGTTGCATTCTGGGCACATCATGCTGGGATTGGGCCCCAAGGCCTCAGGCAGCCCTGCCCCCATGGCTTTCCTGGGCTTGGCCCACACTTCAGTTCTCATGGGATGGAGTCAGGCATCTGCTGCTTTCCCAAGCTAGAGCTGCACACTGGTGGTCTGCACACAGTTTTGGGGTCTCAGCAGTGGTTCTGCTCCCATGGTTCCACTAGTCATTCCCTAGTGGGGACTCTCCATGGTAGCCTCACTTTTACAGCTCCATTAAGCATTGCCATGCTAGGGGAGTTCTCTGTGTCAGCTCCAGACAGCTTCACATTCCCACTTTAACACAGTGGCTCCACCCCTGCAACAAGTCTGCCTAAGCCCCCATTCAACACATCCTTTGAAATCTAGATGGAGGAAGCCATTTCCCCACAGCTCTTGCATTCTGTGCACCTGCAGAATTAGCATCTTGTGAACCCTGCCAAGGTTTATGGCTTGTATCTTCTGGAGTGTCAGGTCGAGCCACACCTGTGGCCACTTGAACTGAGCCAGAAGGCAAGAAGGAGACACCCAAGATAGCCATGGGCAGTGAGCCATGGGGGCTTCCCTGGCTCATCCTCTGAAACCATTATGCCTTTCTAGAGCTCTGGGCCTGTGATAGGAGGAGCAGCCTTGAAGGTCTCTGAAATGCCTTCAGAGTTTTTCTCCCACTGTAGCGATAATTCCTTCTATCACTATTAATCTCCTTAGCAAAAAGTCAATGGACCACACTTTTGATTTCCTCTCCCAGACATGCTTTTCACTCTTTATATGTCCATGTTGTGAATTTTCCAAATTTTTCTGCCCTGCTTTCCTTTTTATTATAGATTTTGTGTTTAAGTCATGCCTTTGCTCCTGAATCTCACTGTATGCTATTAAAAATAGCCATACAGCAGCCTTAATGCTTTGCTGCTTAGATATTTCTTCCACCAGATATCTTAGTTTATCACTCTTAAGTTCTGCATTCCATAAAGCCCCACGCATGAACACATCTCAGCCAACTTCTTTGCTACTTTGTAGTAAGAATGATTTTTACTCCAGTTTCCAGTAATTGTTCCTGTTTCGTCTGAGACTTTGTCAGATAGCCTTTACTGTCCATATTTCTATCAACATTCTGGTCGCAATCCCTTAAGTAATCTCTAAGAAGTTCCAGAATTTCCCTAATCATCTCTTCTTCTGAATCCTCACCAGAAATGCCCCTAATTCTCTGTTTATGGCATTTATAGCCTGATCCTCCAAATTCTTCCAGCCTCTGCTCATTACCTAGTTCCAAAGCTGCTTCCACATTTTCAGGTATTTGATTTTAGAACCAACACCACTATTTGGTACCAATTCTCTCAGTCCATTTTCTGTTGCTATAACAGAATATCACAGACTAGGTCATTTATAAAGAAAAGAAACTTATTTTTCACTGTTTTGGAGGCTGGGAAGCCCAATATCAAGGTGCTGGCATCTGATGACGAACTTCATGCTATGTCATTAACATGGCAGAGGGCATCACATGGCAAGAGGGCAAGAATGTGTATGTCAGCTCAGGTCTTTCTTCCTCTTATAAAGCCACCAGTCCCATTATGAGGGCCCCACCCTGATGACCTCACCTAATTCAAATTATGTCCCAAAGGCCCCACCTCCAATCAACATGTGAATTTGGAGATTAAGTTTCTAACACATGAAATTTGGGGGACACATTCAAATCATAGCAGCCATGAAGTTCCAGTCTGCCTATGATTTTCTCTTCTTGATGATAGCTTCAGTTCACACCTATGGGTTTAAGCTTCTCTATGATCTTTGCCTGCCCTTGTTAAATCCTGGCTAATAGGTATCAAGCATTTACTCTGCAGCAGGCATTATATTTGTATTATTTAATCCTCACAATAATTTTATGACGTAGGTATGATTATTATCTCACTTTGTAGGTAAGAACATTTATACTTAGAGGGGTGAACTGAATTACTCGAGGTCGCATAGATAAGAGGGCAGAGCTGTCATTCAAACTCAGGCAGTCTGATCCCAGAGCTCCAATCACTATACCAAAGTGCCTGCCACCAAACTAGTACCATGAGTGTGTACTAGTCAGAGGGGGCAAGGTCGCATAGATAAGAGGGCAGAGCTGTCATTCAAACTCAGGCAGTCTGATCCCAGAGCTCTAATCACTATACCAAAGTGCCTGCCACCAAACTAGTACCATGAGTGTGTACTAGTCAGAGGGGGCGAATCATTGCAAGGAGATTTCCAATCCTCTTAAATGTTTCAGGCTTACTAAGGAGAAATAGCAAACAGAGGAATTGGCTTTAGTACAAGCATAAGTCATATTCATTTGGAACATTCAAGGCAGAACTAAAAGGTACAGAAGAGAGTCGTTTTCTAAGTAATTTTGAGAACTTCAGCCAAAGCTTTCCCCACCCCTCCTCCTTCACTGGGGTCACTTGGCTGACCCTCCTTATTGCCCTTTCTCTCTGAGGCAGCACCTGGAACTGGACAGATTCTCAAGGCAGCAGGGGATGAACAGCCCTGTTGACAAAAATAGAGAAATTTAGGAGCCTTCCACTGGGCTCCCATACACTCTCCTATATCCATGAGAAATATAACTTTATCAGTATCTTCCCCAGGGTGCTAATTACATATGCTAAGAGTAATATTTTGTATCTGTTACCTTGTAGCTGAAAAGAAATGGAGCTCACCACAAAAGAGAGTACTCTGCTCAGTTGAGAGACTATTAAACAAAGAAAACTCCTTCTAACATTTCTCATTATAGAGAATTCAGCATAGGGTGATTGTAGGCAGCTGGGAGTGAGTATGAAAACTTCGCAGAGAACCAAAAAGGCCTTACATTGAAGGAGTTTCTTCCCTAAGCTAGTCCTGCCAGGGTGGTGGTGAAAAACACAGGCTTGGGAATTCATCCGAGCAGGGTTCCATACTCAGCCCATTAAACACATGACTTCAGTAAATTATTACTGTTCACCAGAAAACAGGTTCATTGGTTTTTTTATATTATATAATATATGCTTATTCAATAAATTCAAATGATACATAGAACATAGAAAAACAGTAAAGTTCCCTTGGAATTTCACTACCCAAAGATAACTGACATTAAAATTTTGTTGGGCAAGTTAGCTAACCTGTTTTTGCCTGGCTACCTTCATTTATAAAATGGGAACAAATATAAACGCAGTCTTCCTCAGAAGTGGCGGAGGAGACTCACGTGATACGTCAGGTAAAGCACTTAGCACAGGACATACCTAATATGGCTCTTCCATGCCAAGTGTGACCAACTACCGGAGCGCTGCCGCGCTTCCCAAGCGGCGCACCATCCAGTGTGCCACCGGGCCGGCCCTAGCTAACCTGTTTTTGCCTGGCTACCTTCATTTATAAAATGGAAACAAATACAAATGCAGTCTTCCTCAGAAGTAGCGGAGGAGACTCACGTGATACATCAGATAAAGCACTTAGCACAGGACATACCTAATATGGCTCTTCCATGCCAAGTGTGACCAACTACCTCAGTTGGCCAGGGGGGTCTCTCTTGGTTTTAGCACTAAAAGTTCCACACCCTCAGGGCCAGGCACACTGGGGTGGTTGGTCTGTGGCATGACCCCACAGGAAGGATAACAAGGAAGTATTATGTTCATTGGAGTCCAACAGTGCTGGGTAGTACATGACAGTGATGTTAGCAACAGGGAGCTATTGTGTGGTTGGCCTTAGATTCGGTTTCATTATCTGACACAGGTCTGCTTGGTAGAGCTTGGACTGAATGGGGAAGTCCCAAGCCAGTGACCCAACTTCAGAAAGGCATTGTCCTAGTGTAGAACTGTCATTCATCCAGAGTAGTTCTGAGTTTCCAGCAAATTGCATTTCCTTTCTGCCTGCCTCCATCTTCAAGTTGAAGGAACGAGCAGGAGCAATCTTTTGGACTCCCTTGAACTGCTAGCTTCTCTTGACAAGCAGAGAAGAAGCCAAGCACTTAGCACAGAGCCCCCCTGTGGACTGCTGGCCCCCAACTGCTTGCCAGGCCAAAGAATATTGATCTCCTGGCTCCATTTCATTTCCCTCTTTTAACAGCTCACATCTCTGGATGGCATTGGCACAGCAGGACATGAGTCCTGTCATCGTGGTGTTGATTCTGCCTTCAAAAGTTCAGCCTTGTTCTCTCTGTGTCAGGATTAGAAGCAGCAGAGACTAGAAAGGTGTATTCTTAACCTCCTTCTCAGCTGCTAGTCTTTGTTCAACTGGGGGATGCTCATTCTGAACAAGTCCGATGACTCCCTGTCTGTGTCCTTCATTCAATAGATCACTCAGTTTGGACACAGTGACAAATGTTCAAATGAATTTCCTTTGGCTACAACTTGTCCCATCCTTTCTAGTTATCAACTAGCCCCTCCATCATCTAAACAGGGACCAGCCAACTTCTTGTGAGTGATGGCCCTTCATCTCCCTTTCTTCCCGCATTATTTCTCACTTGGCTTCTCTCAATTACTCTTCTCTGTGCTCTCCTGGAGATCCTTAATTATCTTGCCTCCAGTGCATTCAAACCTTTGTACTAACAAGTGTTCTGGGCTGTTTTCTTCCTCCTGGGAAACCAACTGGAAAGTTATCCAGACATGCTGCCCTAGCCATATTTCAAACAAGCACCAGAGAAGCTGAGAAAAAGCCTCCAATCTCTAGAGATCTCTAGTGTTCCGAATTTGAGAAATACACACTCACACACACACAGACACGCACACACAGTTCCACAGGCTGGGGTCCAAGTGACATTATCTTAACAGCAATAATAAAAATTTCTTGTCAACCCCATCTGATCATATAAAACCTTACCTTCTGACAATGACCGCCAACCCCCATTAGCATTTATGGGGTACACGTGCAAATCCAGTCAGGCACCATGTGGCTTCTCTGGACACACTGCCAGCCATGCCACCCAATGCTTCTGCCATCTCCTCTCAGGCACTGTAGTTACCCAGCAGATGCCATCACCCACACTCTGAAACAAACAAAACTAAGAAGTGGTTGGTGGCCCCGCAGGGTAGAATAATCAGCACAGCACTGCCAGGGCCCTCCCACTGAGTGTAATATAAAGGGGAGAGAGTAATAATGAAATCGCTTGCAGGTTTTCCTCTCCCCCTGTAGCTCAGATACAACCCCATGGAAGTGAGCTGGGCATAGATCAGAGAGACTAGCACCACACGTCATTCAGATCATACCTACCCTACCCACCTACCCACCTCCTGATGACCAAAACAATACAAATAGGCTAAATTTGTCATGTATAGATGTTTCTCCCCTTAAGACAAGTTCTCACCCTAGGTGGTTCCTCACACAAATAGGCTTCCATAAACTGCCTTCATTTTCCATTCCCTCACCCCTACTTTAGACCCACCCAAATTCCATATTCCTAGGCTTTGCCAAATCCAAAAATGGGCAAAGCAGAGGTTCCACTGTATTTCCATGTGCATATATTATTTTAAAATAATTGATTTCAAACCCTGCACCCACTTCTAAATACTAAGGATTCATAAATCAAATGCAGCACTATTCTTAAAAGGATGCATTCTGCAGGACTGTTTTCCCTCATCTGAGACTTGTAGATCCCTAAAGTGTAGCATGGGTCATATGAAAACACAACAAGCCTAGAACCTGGAGTATTGTGCTACCCTGACCAGTGTGGTTGCTTTAATAAGTTTTCCCTGGAATAAGACCCTGCATTCTGTCATAAGACCCATAGATCCCTTAAGAAGAAATTGATCCTAATGGTATACAGAATTAATATGATAAGGAAAATGGCTGAAACAAATGGATCTTGACACCACATTAATAGCTTTTTTAATAGGAGAAAATGAATTCAGGAGCAAATAATGGAAATTAATGAAGGTACCCTAGGCAAAGTCCTCCTCCTTCTGCTAAAAGATAATTTTCATAGGGTCTGTTCTCCCTTCAAAGATGACCAAGGGTACTACTTGGTAGAACTCAGGGAGAAAACGTACAATTCAAATAGTAAAAGCAGGCTCAGAAAGCTCCGCAGGCTATGAGCAGAGTCACTTCTCAAGGGAAGTGGTAAATTTTCACAGCCTCTACAGCTCATTTGGCTGGTATTTCAATACCAACAGTCTAATGTCTTTAAAGGGTATTTATAGTTTTAATGGCATTAAGGTGACTGAACTCCCTGGGATTCCTGAACTTTCATCTGTTAGTGAAAAGTATTAATCACCTTGACACCTGATTAACCTATAGAGAGTTTTTCCCTAGAAACTAATGCCTCATCCTCAGTTATCTCCAGCTCTGGAGCCTCAGCCCCAGTGAGGCCACATCAGCCTTAGTGGAAATGAGCACCTTTCAGGGGCACAGCAAAGGTCATGTGAAGGTGTAGGGAAAGTGGGATAAGTAGGATTTTTATGCTTCCCTGGTCTAAGGCAGAATTTGTATCAACCACATAAGATTTTCATTCCAGACATTTTTACCCAACTGCCTGTTCTTCCAGAAACCCATCCCCTGCCACACTTTATTTACTTCTAAAGCACATACCACTATCTGATCTATGCGACTGCATACTGTCCATGTCCCTCCATAGAATGTAAGCTCCATGGTCCAGTGGTTTGTATCTGCTTTTTTCACCGGTGTATCCCCAGTGCCTAGTATAGGGACTGGATGCATGGTAGATGCTCAATAAATATTTGTTGAATGAATGAAGAATGAATGAATAATGAGATCATAGAATTGCAGGATTGACCCAACCTCCTTTCCTTAACTCACTGGCTCTGATCATGATAACGAGCATGGAGGATGCCCTAGGAAATAGTTCAGGGGTATAACTGGGAATTTTCCTAAGAAAATTTAGGTCTGGGAAGGGGAAATAGAGAACTGATAGGGCCTGTGGATATGGACACTCATCCCCATGTCTTGGTCTTCCTGATCGGTCCAGCTAGAGAAGAATCAGGAAGATTTACAAGGCAGTGTATACTCCACAGTTGGTCCTCAGTCTCAGATATTTATTGGCCACTGGCCATATTCCCATAGATATTACTGAGCAGTTTCTATGTGACAAGTGCTCTATCAAGAAAGTGGGATAAAGACTGAACAGGACAGACTCAGTCCCTGCACTCTTGGAGCTTAAAGTCTATTAGGAAAAACAGCCATCCAATAGTTCTTTACAGTGATGTAAGCTCTTAACGGTAAAGGTAGGGTGCCATAGGAACATGTAAAAGGGCCATCTAAGCTGCCTGCAGAATCAGGGAAGGCCACCCAAGAAAGTTCCTTCATGGCCCTTTAATGCCTAAAATACAAAAGCAAGTCTGAAGATGAGACCCAAAGGTCCAGAGTCCAAGTCCTGAACTAGGAGCCCATGGAAATGGATTTTGTACTCTCAGCTCACTCTGTGACCTTGAACAAATCACTCTAATTCTCAGAGTTTCAATTTCATCATCTTGTTGATATTTTCAGATTCCATTATTTTTATCATTCCTGGAAGAAGTGAAAATCCAGCCACTCTATGTCCAGAGTAGAAATCAGATGAGAGGCATGATTCTTACGATAGAAAATACATATGTTGAGGATGAATCACTTTGGTAGTTGGTGAGAGAATAAAATTGGAGCAATATGAGAAGGGACTTGGGAGTGGAGAGAAAAAGTGGGGAGTGGGGTGGGACCGAGAGTTTTGACTGGGATGACCCTTGGAGGAAATCGAAAGACAACTAAAGCAAACCTTCCTGATCTTAAAGAATATATGTTGTAGTGCAAAACTTTGATGCCTGCACTATCTCACCTAATTTTCAGAAAAAATCTGCAAATTTTAACTGCACATATTTTGCAAATGAGAGACTGAGATTTGAGAGCACTGAATCAGAATATAGCAAAACAGAATATACACCCAGGACTCCCAGCTCTAGAATCCCACTAGGGGACTCTGCAGAGAAGATGCTGATAAGCTGCTCTCTACAGATGGCCCTGGGAGGTGTCTCAATCTCACTCAGATGGAGTCAAGATCTGAGGAAGAAAAGTCATTGCTGGAGCCTTAACCAAAACAGAGTAACAGAAAGCTGCCGCTCTCTACAGATGGCCCTGGGAGGTGTCTCAATCTCACTCAGATGGAGTCAAGATCTGAGGAGGAAAAGTCATTGCTGGAGCCTTAACCAAAATAGAGTAACAGAAAGCTGCCAAAGATGGGTAGCTGAGCACTACTGAGAGAAGCAGTAGCTACACAGTAGGCCCCTGCCCTCTCCTCTCTGCACACAGCAAGAGACACCCTTTTAAGGAAGAGAAGGTTCCTCCTCCTTCACTTAGCATGATGGAGCTAGGACTAGGGAAAGCCATTAGTGCATTTGTTTATTCATTCAACAAACATTCATTGAAAGTCTACTATGTGCAGGCACTAGTCCATCAACAGAGAAAATGGAACTCATGTATACTGTTGGTGGGAATGAAAATTGGTACTCACTTAGCATGATGGAGCTAGGACTAGGGAAAGCCATTAGTGCATTTGTTTATTCATTCAATAAACATTCATTGAAAGTCTACTATGTGCAGGCACTAGTCCATCAACAGAGAAAATGGAACTCATGTATACTGTTGGTGGGAATGAAAATTGGTACGGCCATTGCAGAAAGCAGTATGGACAGTCCTCAGAAAATTAAAAATAGAGCTACTTATGATCCAGCAAAACCACTTCTGGTTGTATATCCAAAGGAAATGAATTCAGTATCTCAAAGGGATATCTTCACTTCTACATTTATTGCAGCATTATTCACAATAGCCAAGATATGGAAACAACCTAAATGGAATATGGACTAAGAAAATGTAATACAGATATAGATAAGATACAGATATAGATTGGTATGTATATGTATAATGCAATATTACTCAGGCTTAAAAAAGTAAATCCTGCCATTTGCAACAACATGGCTGACCCTGGAGGAAATTATGCTAAGTGAAATAAGCCAGACTCAGCAGGACAGATTCTGTAGGATCTCACTTCTATGTGAAATCTAAAATAGTCAAACTACTGGATAAGGAAATTGTAGTATATATACACAATGGAATACTACTCAGATATAAAAGAGAATGAAATTCTACCATTTGCAGCACTGTGGATGAGCCTGAAGATAATTATTCTAAGTGAAGCAACCCAGGTAGAGAAAGAGAAATACCCCATGTTCTCACTCATAACCAGGAACTGAATCCATAAATTAAAAAATGAATAATAAAGAGAAACAGAGAGATAGAAACAAACAACAATCACAGTAATACATTGAACTTTTCAAAAACTAGAGGTAGAAAAGGGGAGGGGAGGAGGAGGGAGGGGGGCTAATGAAGAATTGATCAACAGACACAAAGAATGATTGCATATTGTAATGATGAATAAGGTAACTATACTGATCTAACCAACACAAACTCTACCCAATTACGGAAAATCAACATTGTACCTCACATGTATGTATAATAAAAAAAAAAAAGAAAAGAAAGTATATGATTCAACGGTTAAAAAAAATTAAAAATTAAAAAATTAAAAATTAAATTGATAAAGACCCATCAAGAAAAAAATGCAAATCCAGTGTCTGAGCATGCTCAGTAAAGAGGGGTCATATAATTCCAGTGGCTGAGCATGCTCAGCAAAGTGGAATTTATCACTTGAATGACCTTCCACTAGAGGCACCAAAGAGCACTGGACATTCTTGAATATGTTCTGTGTGTGTGATAGAATTGAACCAATGAACATGCCCTAAAAAGAGATCAATTGGGCCAGCCCGGTGGTGCACTGGAGAGTGCGCCACTTGGGAGCGCAGCAGCGCTCCCGCCGAGGATTCGGATCCCATGTGGAGACCGGTTCCGCTCACTGGCTGAGCGCGGTGCGGGCGCAACACCGAGGGTTGCGATCCCGTTACCGGTCAGTAAAAAAAAAAAGACAAAAAGGGAAAAAAAAAAAAAGAGAGAGATCAACTGAGCATGAGCAAACCTGTTACATAACTGGAAATCACCCCTTAGTTGAATATTCTTCACATAGCATGAATATGTTTTAGATATCAAAATTACAAAAGTGGCATCCTAGGGCCAGCCGGTGGCTCATTTGGGAGAGCGTGGTGCTGACTACACCAAGTCAAGGGTTAAGATCCCTTTACCGGTCATCTTTAAAAGTAATAATAATCATTAAAAAATAATAAAAATAATTAAAAAATAAAAGTGGGATCCTGGCAAATGTGAGGTTATTGCTCACTTTCATGGGGCCAACCTGCACTCTGCCAGCAAGGTGTGTATGCTTTACTTTCATATTAAACTTGCTTTTAGCAGGTGGCTGCGCACTCTTTTGAGCCAGCCTGTGCTTTGTATTAAACATGAAGTGGGTATTTCTGACTTTTGTATTAAACTTAGTGTTGGCCCCTCTCAGTCTCTGGAGCCAGGTGACAATTTCCTAACAAAGTCTGTACATCTTATCCTCTGTATTAAACCTGTTTTCACTTTCCACTGTGATTCTGCTCTTGAATTCTCTCATGTGGTGGAGTCAAGGAACCAGTAGGAGGATGAGGTGGGATGAGGCCAACTATCAGCCCTCTCCAGACCCTCTCCTTTTGTATCACATTCACTGTTCAAGGATTTTTGGGTTGTCTCAGTTTTGGATTATTACAACAAACAAAGCTGCTACAAACATTGGTGTACAGGTTTTTGAATCAATGAAAGTCTTCATTTCTCTGGAATAAATGCCCAGGAGTGTGATTTCTGGATCATACAGTAGTTGTATATTTAGTTATTTAGTTCTTTTAGTTTTGTTTTGTTTTTTTAATTCATTATACATATTCATGGGGCACAGAGCTGACCATCAGCACTTGTGTCCAAGATGTGATGATCAGATAAATATCGTATGTTTACTTTTTAAAGAAACCATCAAATTGCTTGCTAGCCTGGTTGTATCATTTCATAGACATTTCTACCAGCACTATATGAGTGATTCACTTTTCACATACCCACACCACCATTTGGTGGTGTCATTTCTTACGTTAGCCATGTTGTTAGGTGTGTTGTGATATCTCATTGTGCATTTAATTTGCACTTCCCTGATGGTTAATGATCTTTTTGTGTGTTTATTCACCATCTGTATATAATCTCCAGTATGAGGTCACTTAAAAATGTTCAGGGAAAAATAGGATTAAAACATAAGATGAATCTTCCCATGAACTTTTTAAAGATCCCTCATATTATAAAACTTACAGAATTACACTAAAAAACACTTTCTGTAATGACCATATTCCCTTTCCACTAGAAAATGAATATTTCACAGATGAGGAGGCTGTTGCACAGAGAGGTTAAATATCTTGAAGCCAAGCAGCCATGAGGTAACAACAGGGATTCAAATCCAGCTGAATCAAGAGGCCACACAAGCCTAGGGCAGTGAGGCCCCTAACTCTTCTCAAATGGAGTCCCGTTCCCTTAACTGTGTTTTGATTTTACTAACAAAGTTTAGTAAACAAAGTTTAGTTTAACAAAATTTCCTTTACAGTCTCTTGTAATAGTTACTTAAATATATATTTTTTGTTCCCACTAGACCCTAAGGACTTCAAGGACAGAATCTATAAATGACTTATCATTTAATTCTCACAGACCTTGGCACATTGGAGATGTTTTTTAAAACCTTATTGAATGAATTAACAAATCAGTTTTCTGCCATGGGTGGGGAAAGAAAAGGACAATCTAAAATAGTCTCTCTTTCATTTACTTCATTCATTAAACAAATAGTGTCCAAACCTGTACTAGGGAAAAGGCACTTACTTCATCAGGTTTGGACAGCAAAGAACAAATGGGACCCAGGCTCATCTCTCAGAAAAAGTACATGTCAATGAGAGAAACAGAAATTAACAAAATAGTTACACAAATGACCGTGTAACACCAGACTCTGGTAAATACTACAAGGAAAAATTAAAGCATAAAATGAAAGACCAAAAGAAGGACTTGACGCCTGACTTAGATTGTTGAAAGGGCAGTCGAGGAAGACTTCTTTGGACAGCTCATTTGAAATGAAGTTTAAGGCTAATTTGGAATTAACTAGATGGTGGGGGGAGAGAGAGGAGAGTGTGTGTTTGGAGGGGATGTTTCATTGTTTCATTCAGAGGGGGACAGAATTTGAGCATATAAAGTTTCACAGACACGAAAGATTTTCCTGGATTAGAGACACTAACAGAATATACAGGAAAGTAATTCTGAAGAGGTAGGTAGGGGTCAGAAATGCAAGTCCCATTAATTCTTTTATACATTTTTAAGGCCTCTCATCTTAAAACCAAACTAGCATAGAAGTAGCATATAGATAGCTGCGTCCAGAGACTTCTAACAGCTTTAAAAGGGACAATATTAGTCTGGGACAAGGTATTTAGAATCATGGAGGTTCACTGGGTAACACTTTCTGGCTTCCCATCAAGAGTGTCTCAAAACCTATTTAAGGGAAGAAATGCAGGCAGACTTATCTCTGTGCCTTTCCCAATTCACACATTATCACAGGGTGACTCTCCCACTCTCTGCCTCGACCTTTCAGAGAGGTTAGAGACCTCTCTTCTTTTAGAAGATAGTCACTGGTAATTAATTCTGATATGGGGGGATTTATAGGTACCCCCTCATGCCCCAGTTATTCTGATTCACCAGATCTGAAAATCTGTATTTTCAAAAAGTTTTTCAAGTGATTCTTACGTGTAACCAGGATTGTGAATGACTGTTTTTTAGGTATTCATTGAGAAAGATACGGTGTTCTCATACCATCTCCCTTTTGTGGTAAAGGAGAAAAAACATTTTCTTAGAAAGATCAATTAAGCTTCCCTTAGCCATGTAATTGTTACCTTTAAATATAATTGCTTAATTTCTTCCTAAATGCCATTTTTTAGAGGATTCTGGGAAGAGTACAAAGCACCAGGAATCTGTCTCCTACCTAGACAGCAATTACACTGGCAGAACCTGTCTTATGTAACTATTTTGGAATTCTGGAGTCTATTGAAGACTTACAGCTTCTAGGAGAAGGCTTGGACTGTAAATTGTAGTTAATTTTGATCAACTTCAGCTCTTAGCACAGTAGCAGCTACCCAGCCTGTGGCAGGCAGCCATACATGTGTTCTTGTAGCAGCTTTAACACAATTTGCAGAAACATGGATGTGCAAAAAAACCCTGTCCTCCAAATATCAAGGATCTGCACTCTGATCACTGATTGCTGCTAAGATCAAAGAGGTGCAGATAAAGAGTTGTGCAGCCTTTGTTACAGCACCTGCCTCCACTGTTGCAAGCCCCTTCCCTTCAGGCTGAAGTGACTTCTGGGGGATTTAAAGGGCCAGTGTTTCCCCCTCCACCCTTTATTTTTCTTTGTTTCCCTTTTTGGGAACCAAACAATAAGGACTAGAACATTCAAAATCAACTGTATATATAGGAAAAATTATAAAGTGACCACACATGCCCAGGGAAAGGCACAGACTCAGAAAGAAATGTGAGAAGACCTTGAATTTATACCCCAGGCTAATCATTGGCAGAGAGACAGCCTACAACAATAATTTCTCTCTCTCTCTCTCTCTCTCTCTCTCTCTCTCTCTCTCTCTCATCTTTCTTTCTCCCTCTCAACAAAAGCAATAACAAAAACAGCAAAACCTGGAGAAAGAGGAGAATCTAATTTCTAGACTTAGCACGTTAGCAGATTCAAATGTCCAGTTTTCAACAACAAAAAAAAAAATCATAAGGCATAAAAAAGAACAGAAAGCTATGGCCAATTCAAAGGGGAAAAAAATCATATGTAGAAACTATCCCTGAAAAAGACCTGATGGCAGATCTATTAGACAAAAAACTTTAATATTGTCTAAAAGATGTTCGAAGAACTAAAGGAAGATGTGGATAAAGTTAAAAAACAATGTATAAACAATATGGAAATATTAATAAAGAGATAGAAACCCTAAAAAGACACCAAAATTAAATTCTGGAACTGAAAAGTACAATAACTGAAAAGAAAAATTCATTAGGTGGGTTCAAAGGCAGATATGAGCAGGAAGAAGAAAGAATCAGTGAACAAGATAGGACAATGGAAATTATCTAGTTGGAAGAATAGAAAAAATAAAATAATAAAGACTAAAGAAAAGTGAACAGAACCTAAGGGACTTGTGGAACACCATCAAGTGGACCAACATATCCACTCAGAGAGTCTAAGAAGAAGAGAGAGAAAGGGGAAGAGAGAATATTTGAAAAAATAATCGCTAAAAACTTACGAATTTGATGAAAGACACAAATATAAACATCCAAGATGCTCAACAAAATCCAGGTAAGATGAACTCAAACAGACCGACACTGAGACACATTATAATCAGACTTTCAAAAGTCGAAGACTAAGAGAGAATCTTGAAAGCAGTGAGGGAGTAGTGACTTGTCACATGTACGTGATTCTCAATGAGATCATCAGCAGATTTCTCATCAGAAACTTTGGAGTCCAGTAGGCAATGGGCCAATATATTCAAAGTATTTAAAGAAAAAAGCTGCCAACCAAGAATCCTACATCTGGCAAAACTGTTCTTCAAAAGTGAGGGGGAATTAAGACATTCCCAGATAAACAAAAGATAAGTGGGTTTGTTACCACTAAACCTGCCCTGCAAGAAATGATCAAGGGAGTCTTGCAGGGTGAAATGAAAGAACACTGACAATAACTCAAAGCTGTATGAAGAAATAAACATCTAATAAAGGTAAATAAATAGACAATTGTAAAAGCTAGTGTTATCATAACAATGGCTTGTAACTGCACATTTCGTTTTTGACATAATTTAAGAGACTAATACAGTTTTTAAAACAACAACTAGTAGTCTAAAAGCTAGTATTATTATAACTTTGGTTAGTAATTCCACATTTTGTTGTTTTACAGAATTTAAGAGACTAATGCATTTAAAATAATTTATGTTTTAATTATGTTTTGGGACATGTAACATGTAGAGATATGATTTTGTGACATCAACAACAGAAAGGGTTAGGGATGAAGCTGTAAAGGAATAGCATTGTATAAAAAATTTGACTAAACACAGAAGATAATAATGCAGAAAAAATGAGAAACAAAAAGATACAAGGCACATGGACAACAAGTAGCAAAATGATGGAAGGAAGCCCCTTGCTATTAGTAATTACTCTAAATGTGAATGAATTAAATGCTCCAATCAAAAGACAGAGATTGGCAGAATGAATTAAAAAACCAAAATTCAACTATCTGCTATTTAAAAGACACTCACTTTAGCTACAAAGACACAAATAGATTGAAAGTGAAAGTATGGAAAAAGATATTCCATGCAAATGGCAACCAGTTAACCAGAAGAGAGCAGGGGAAGCTATATTAACATAAGACAAAAAAGACTTTAAATTTAAAAAAAAAGAGAGAAGACAAGAAAATCAAGACAATGAAGGAGACAAAGAAGGACATTATATATTTAAAAGGTTTGGTACAAGACGATATAACAATTATAAACATTTATGCACCTAAATCAGAACATCAAAATGTACAAAACAAGAACTGACAATTGAAGGGATAAGTAGATTTCAATTTCCTCAATCAATAATAAATAGAAAACACAAACAAAAAATAAGTAAGCAAATAATAGAAGACTTAACACAGTAATTCAACTAGATCTATTGGACATATAAAGAATACGTTAATAACAACAGACAGCCACTGTGGAAAAAAGTATGGTGGTTCCTGAAAAAAATTAAAAATAGAATTATCATGTGATCCAACAATTTCTCTCTTGGGTATTTCCTCAAAAGAACTGAAAACAGAGTCTCAAAGAGATATTTGTATACCAATGTCCATAACAGCTTTATTCGCAATAGGTAAAACATGGAAGCAACCCAAGTGTCTATCAGTGGATAAATGGATAAACAAAATGTGGTGTGTGTGTGTGTGTGTGTGTGTGTACATAAAATACACACACAATGCAATATTACTCAATCTTTAAAAGGAAGGACTTTCTGACATATGCTACAACAGGCAAAACTCGAGTATATTATGCTAAGTGAAATAAGCCAGTGACAAAAAGGCAAATACTAGACTGTATGATTCCATTTATATGACATACTTAGAGTAGTCAAAATCATAGAGACAGAAAGTAGAATGGTGGTTGTCAGGGGCTTAGGGGACAGGAGCAATGAGAAGGTACTGTTTAATGGGTATAGAGTGTCCATTTTACAAGATGAAGGGTTATGGAGATAGAAGGTGGCAATGAGTGTACAACATTATAAACGTATTTAATACCACTGACTGCACACTTAAAATTATATTATGGCAAATTTTACTTTATGTGTATTTTTCCATAATAAAAAAAAATTGGGAAAAAAGAAAAAAAAACAATACCAATGTTATTTCTTTTAATTTAATGGAAGAGCTCTAAAGGAAGTAGCAGTAATAAGGTCTGTTTTTCAGTCAGCTCAGACTGACATAACAAATTGCTATAGACTGCTTGGCTTAAACAACAGAAATTTATCCCTCACAGTGCTGCAGTCTAGAAGTCCAAGATCAAGGCGCCATTATGGTCAGTTTCTGGTAAAGACTCTCTTCCTGGCTTGTAGATGGCCACTTTCTCAGATATCTTTACATTGTGGGAGAGAGAGGAAGAGATTAGGGTCTCAACATATGAATTTGGGGAGACACAATTCAGTCCATAGCATCCTGTTGTCATTTATTTCAATAAACTTTTCACTCTAAATATCAAATACAAGAGAGTATAAGGTGATGCTCTGCCAATAATATCAACATTTAAGTACATCACAAAGACAAAACTATTCTCTTAATTCTATCTTTTCCCATATATTTTGAAATTGATGACAAAATGTCTGTGTAGGAAAACAGGTTGTGCAGTGGCAAGGATAGGAACTCTGGAATCGAACTACATGGTTCTGAAGACCCCGTCACTTATGGTCTATGTGACACTGGAGAACCAGTTATAGGATAAAAGCCTCAATGTCTTCTTCCGCAAAACAGAGATGACAATAAAAGTATCTCATAGGGTTAGTATGAGTATTAAATGAGATGATACTACAGAAAGTATAGTACCTAACACAGTAATCCCTCAGTTAATGTCAACTATGCTTATAGAAGATAGGAAGACTTTACATTAAAAAATACTAAGAAAGGGCCATCCCCGTGGCGCACTCGGGAGAGTGCAGCGCTGGGAGTGCAGCAACGCTCCCGCCGCAGGTTCGGATCCTATATAGGATTGGCCGGTACGCTCACTGGCTGAGCACGGTGCGAGCGACACCACACCAAGGGTTGCGATCCCCTTACCGGTCACGAAAAAAAGACAAAAAAAATAATTAATTAATTTTTTTAAAAAATACTAAGAAAGATCATGGATATTCTTCAATGACCAAAGAGAAGGAAGCGNTTCTTTTAATTGAGTGGAAGAGCTCTAAATAAAGTAACAATGACAGGGTCCGTGTTTCAGTCAGCTCAAACTGCCATAACAAATTGCCATAGACTGGGTGGCTTAAGCAACAGAAATTTAATTCTCACTGTTCTGAAGTCTAGAAGTCCAAGATCAAGGTGCCTTTATGGTCAGTTTCTGGTAAGGGCTCTCTTCCTGGCTTGTAGATGGCCACTTTCTCAGGTGCCTTTATATGGTGGGAGAGAGAGGGAGAGATTAGGGTTTCAACATATGAATTTGGGGGGACACAGTTCAGTCCACAGCAGGCTGTTGTCATTTATTTCACTAAACTTTTCACTCTAAATACCAAATAGACAGTTTAAGATGATGCTATGCCAATAATATCAACATATAAGTACATCACAAAGACAAAACTATTCCCCTAATTCTATTTTTTCCCTTACATTTTGAAATTGGTGATAAACTGTCTATGCAGGAAAACAAGTTGTGCAGTGGCAAGGATAGGAACTCTGGAATCGAACTACATGGTTCTGAATACCCCTCGCTTATGGTCTATGTGACACTGGGGAAACCAGTTATAGTATAAAAGCCTCAATGTCTTCTGCAAAACATAGATTACAATAAAAGTATCTCATAGGGTTAGTATGAGCATTGAAAGAGATGATACTGCAGAAAACTTAGTATGGTACTTAACACAGTAATCCCTCAGTTAATGTCAACTATGCTTATAGGAGACAGGAAAGACTTTACATTAAAAAATACTAAGCAATATCATGGATATTCTTCAATGTCCAAAGAAGGAAGCGAGAACAGGTAGTAAAACTAAATAAGGTGGTCTCTCAAAGGAGATGTGTGGTCTAGTGGGTGTGTTGCTTTTGTTTTTGTTTTTTAAGATATGAGAAATAGCAGCATATTTGTATGCTGATAAACAGAGTTTGTAGAGAGGAACTGGCAATGCTGGACACAGAGGGGAGAACTGCTGAGTGCATCTTTGATTGGGTGAGCTGGGATGAGATCTGGTGCACAGTGGGAGGCTGAGCTTTGCTGGTTCAGATAGTTCAGCCCTACAAGCAGAAGGGAAACCAGAGTATATGGACTCAGCAGTGGGAGCAGTATTTAAGAAATAGGTCATCCAAGCTAGAGGGAAAGAGCTGAATTTCCCTGCACTTCTTTACTAAACATAAAAGAATTCTGTCTGGTTATANTGCTTGCTAATTTTGTGACCCTGGAAAAGTCTTTAAGTCTCAACTTTCTCATCTGTTAAATGTGTATCATGATAGTACTACTTCCTAGAATTTTTAGAAGAATTAAATAACTTATTGCATAAATAGTTCCTAGTCCAGTCCATTGCATATAGTGAGTATTCAAAACAGTTAGTTGATATTGTTTTTTATCTTTGTACTTCTAGTACCTAAGCATACTAGCATGTAGTAAACATCTAGAAATGTTTATTAAATGAATCCAGGGGTCATGTTATCCTCTGGATCTTTGACAAATTTTAATAGGTTTATCCCTCTCATCAATTTCCCGAAANTTTACTAAACATAAAAGAATTCTGTCTGGTTATAGAAATAACTGATACAAGTGACAAAAATTAAAACTGGTCCAAGTGCCCATTTCTGAAAAATCCAGAATTAAAAATAAGAGAAATTTAACAGCAGCCCTAAAAATTCACATATTTGCTGCAATTTTTTTAAAATTTTTTCATTGCAATCGTGCTTCTTTTTTGGAACACACTGGTCCAGACCAATATAAAACATGCTCCTGTAACTCTTTATCCCTGGTAAAAATTTCCTCATGGAGGACTCTTAAGGCACTATAGATGATGTGGCTATGACACCTCCTTCTCTCTCTCTCTCTCTCTCTCTCTCTCTCTCTCTCTCTCTCTCTCTCTCTCTCTCTCTCTCTCTCTCTCTCTGTCTCTCCATGTGATCTTCTTTAGCCGCCGGCTGCCTGTGACTTCCCACCATGAGTAGCAGCAGCCTGAGGCCCATGCCTGACACAGCTGTCCCAGAATCATAAGCCAAATAAATCTCTGTTCTTCATAAATGACCCAGCTTCAGGTATTCTGTTACAGCAACACAAAAACGGACTAATACAGTTATCTACTATTTTATCTCCTGCACCTAGCTTGGTGAATATTAAGCATTTGTGCATGCCTGGAACAATCTCAGCTGACTTCATTTGATCCTTCTAATGACCCTCTGTGCAGACACTGTTGTTGCTTCTTTCTAGTGGTTGGCATCTCAATTATTGGTGTGTCCTTAGAGCCCTTTAGCAGGTCCATAATTCATGTTTGTTGAAAGAATACATGATTCTCATTATATAGATAAAGAAACCTCAGGGTTCATAGAAGCCAAGTTACTTTCCCCAGTGTTATAAAGTATGTATATGGCACAGGTGGCTCTCAAACACATGTCTTTTTTAAAAAATTAATTTCCCCCAACTTTTTTGAGATATATCTGACATAAAAATTATGTAAGTTTAAGGTGTAAAAGGTGAGTTTTGATATACATGTACATGTGAAAAGGATTTAGTTTCTGAACCCTAGCTATTTGGCATTTCCATGCTAAACTTGTTACTTCCCTAATGGAAGTTTCCCCAGTAAGAAACTCTATAAGAAAAATATTGGATGGTGCAACTTCTAAGATGGTGCCTACCCAATCCCATAATAACTGATGGGAAGGAGCATATTTAGTTGGGTGCTCAGAAATTGAATTAGGAGCTTCTGGATAGTTGAACACATGGAAGTTCCTGGGGGATGACGTGCCAGGGGAGGGCATGGAAGCTCTGAATCCCCTCCCCCATACCCCACCCTATGCATCTCTTCAAATGTATCCTCTGTAATAACCTTTATAGTAAACTGGTAAATGTGAATAAAAATCGAATTAGCTCCTTTGAACATGTAAACAATGTAGTCTCCACCGAGATTCCTGATCTCCTGTTGTTCAGGTATTTCTAGTCTGGACTCCATTCATGCCCTAGTGGAAGACATTAGCATAATAAGGCTGGAAATGTCATTTTGAAACATTTCCTATTGTCTTTGCCTTCTATTTTCTGCCTTGGTTCTCTCTGCCTAGCCATATCCTACTTAATGCTTCACTCAAGCAAGCTTTCTGAGTGCAAGACCTTGTCTTGGAGGTGACATTCACTAGTGATTATCCAGCCAGTCTTTGTCTTAAGATTATTTGAGCCCAAATTTAGGCTCTGTTGCTTGCTAATTTTGTGACCCTGGAAAAGTCTTTAAGTCTCAACTTTCTCATCTGTTAAATATATATAATGATAGTACTACTTCCTGGAATTGTTAGAAGAATTAAATAACTTAGTGCATAAATAGTTCCTAGTCCAGTCCACTGCATATAGTGAGTATTCAAAATAGTTAGTTGATATTGTTTTTATCTTTGTACTTCTAGTACCTAAGCATACTAGCATGTAGTAAACATCTAGAAATGTTTATTAAATGAATCCAGGGGTCACGTTATCCTCTGGATCTTTGACAAATTTTAATAGGTTTATCCCTCTCATCAATTTCCCGAAAGTTAAACAGGAATGAAAAATTGTACCTGTTGTTTCTCCCTAACATTTGTCATATGTTGCCTAGCCAAACCCAATTTCTAGCCTAGAGTTATTTGACAGGATTTCTAAATATATGAGTTCTTTCAATTTAAATTATTATTCACATGAAAAATATATTGTTGGGAGCACCTCTGCTTTCTGCTTAGATTTCAAATTGCCAAATTCTTACTTACAGGCTTGTGATGACACTTCTCCTGAAAGCTGGTCTTTTTTTCTCAGGCCAAATTACCCATCATTTGTCTCTCTCCAGAGCATCTACCTCTTAATCCTGGCATGCTCTATTATATTGTTTCCCTTGCTAATGGAAACTTACCATTTTTCAATATTGCTTTTAAGCTGAAAAATTCAAAGGTGCACATGGGTTTCAGGAGTCAGGAGGATACATGCCATATGCTGCCTTCTTTAGGGTTTGTTGCTGCTGAAGGGGGAGCCCAGCATGTTTTCTGTTTGCCAATTATAAGGAAAGTGACTGGGGAGTCTTTAGAAAGGAATGAAGTTATCATTTCATGGGCATATGTTGTTCACACAGATAGAGACTGTACATTTTTCAATTTATCAGTTTTAGCATTGTGTTCGAATAAAGCAGAGATATTGAGATGGCTCTAATCTTGTCAGAAGAAAGTGTGATTTTGTTATCAAAGGTGTTCATCTAAAAAAAGACAAAAAGCATAGGAAACCTAAATGAGTCGAGAGTGAATATGGTACAAATCCCTATGCTTTTAAAACTCCTTCTGTTTATCAGTGAGTGAGTGGCTGCTATTATGCCTAGAATTCTTTTTCTTTGTATTCACAAGCCATGTGGGAAGATAGCTTCTCTTTTCAGTTGGATGATAGGAGAGTTGCACTGAGCATCAGAAAGATGATTTTGGGTTATCAAGTTTTTAAAATGTGAGCAGTGACATCAGATAAACAAGAAAGCATCCACACCTGATCTTCCAGAACCATAGCCCAGAATAACTGACTTATGTACCTATGAGGTAAAGAGAAAACAAATTCATCAGAAGTGTTCTTAACTGATCTCTACTAATGCACTTACCACGTGAATTCAATCCTTTTTCTCTGAAACATGGATGACTCACTTCTCATTCCTAGGTTCTAGACTATTCTCTGGTCCTCTTTCATACCTCTGCTCTCAGAAATTGAATGACATGCTTCTCAAGACTCAGTTGTGCTTAGCTCCAAACCTGTTTATGCTGTTGTATTATATTCTGTAATTTAAAATAATGTAAGACAATAAACTCTGATTTTTTGGAAAGGTGTTATTGTTTCTTTGAAAAATAAGTTGGATGATTTGAAACTTATTAATGAAGAAGATAAGTTAATAACAAGAAAATTGCTTTTGAATTAGATGTGAGAACAATTTAGAGGATTAGAAAAAAATAAAAATTTGAAAGGATGCTGTGCTTTGATAAGTATCTTCAACCGCTTGCTTTACTTTAAAGAAGTTATAGCTATCAATCTTAGATGATGTGTTATGATTATGTTTTATTCTAGAGAGATGAAAAAGTGCTCTAACCCATGTATCTATATATTCAAAGGAACATTTTGACTCCAAATAGAAAGATTGGAGAATGAATGGGCATCTATGACATTTTAAGTTAAAGTAAAATGTCAAGGTGTACATGTATATTTTGGAGGGGTCCACTTTACCATCTTTTTTCAAATAATTGACTATCTGCAGGTATCGACTAAGCCAGACAAGAATTCTCTGATTACAAACCGCACGGGAGTGAAGGTGGAAATATGACAATGAACAGAGACAAGTTGTCCAGGACCGAGTGATTCCCATCCCCAAGGACTCCCATTCCCAAAGCCTTGTCTCCTTTTCTCTGAAATGAAAGAGTTGAGCCTAATGAAACTTAGTTCCTTCTAATTCACATATTTATATTTCTTCATTTAAAATTGGCAAAAGTAATGACTTTTCCTACTGTGTGACCTGTTAGATGGCTCTTCAGTCCCCTCTTCTTCTTTCAGTTGTACTCTTTTCAATATTGTATCAGCCCTAGAATATTCATTTGTATTATCCTGGTCTTTTGTTAATCATTTAAGACACACTTGTCTGAAGGAGAAATCCAGGCTGGGTTCAGTTTGGCTTATATCACATCAGAGCATGTTATACCCGTGCTTAAGATCCTTTAAGAGTTCGTCCTTAAATCCAGGGTGTCATCTACATTCCTTAGTGCACACCTAAGTTCATGAATAATCAGGCCTCCAAAGTGCATTCCAGCCTGAATCTATGCACTTTTATTACTGGAATGCTTGATTTCCCCCCAATCCAGAGTGCTATTTTATGCCTCTAAGACTTTTCTCTACTGATTCTTCTGTCTAGAATGTTCTTCCTCTCTTTTCTCTTGGTTAATTTGTACATGTCCTTAACAACTCAGTTCTGGTGCTTTTTCCTGCAGGGAGCCTTACAGGATTACCACAGGTCAACCCAGGTACTTCTTCTATGACCTCTTTAGAGATCTAAGTTTACCTTCAATATTTTAGTATTCCATTGCTTATCTCTTCCACTAGCCTGCAGTCTCCTAGAAGAAAAGGACTGCATCTTATTCATATTTTTTTTCCAGTACCTGCTCAGCTTCCAGCATGAAGTGTTTAAAAACTGTTGGATTAAATGCACTGCTGCAAACATAGAAATTTAAAACTGAATATGAAAAGAAATGCAGTCATGTGTTGCATAAGGACATTTTGGTCAATGACAGACTGCATGTATGATGTAGTCTCACAAGATTATAATGAAGTCAAAAAATTCTTGTCACTTAGGATGTAGTGACATCATAGATTATGATATAGCATTACTAACATGTTTATGGTGATGCTGGCCAGGAGAAATAGGCCACACCAGATAGCTTATGTGTGTAGAAGGCTATAGCATCTAGGATTGTGTAAGTACACTCTATAATGTTTGCATAACAACAAAATTGCCTAACAATGTATTTCTCAGAACTTATCCCCATCGTTAAGTGATGCATTTCTGTATCTAGACTGCTTAGCTTAACACCTTTGTTTTACACACGAACAAACCAAAGCTCAGAGAATTTAACAACTTTGTTCAATGTCTCTTACCAGCACTAGAAGCAACAATGTGCCCCATTGTGTCTTGGTCTTAGCCTCCCTTGCTGGGATCCCCAAACTCAAGAGCATCTGGCTTACAAATTCACAGAAAAATTTATTTATTGAACAAGAAATGAAAATTGACATCATGAGAGAGGGCATTGGAATGTTACCATCGAGCTCAGATTTCAAAAATGAATTTATGCTAAGTCCTAGTCAATAAGCATTTTCCCCAGCTATGAAGTGAGCATCCTTCTGCCTACACCCAGCAATAGCCTTCACAGGCCATTATTAAAGGACACTTGTTCATGTTTTTCTTCAGAGACTCATTCAGTAATCACCTTCTTGTCTTATGGAAGCCCAAATCCATATGATATATAGCCAATTAGTACTTGAGTATCTTCATCTGGATCAAAATGCTGCTGATTTCAATTACCAGGTAACCTCAAGGTTACTTCTAGCTCACGAATTCTAATTCTGACTACCCTACTATACCCTAATCCTAAACGGAAAGTTGTAAAATGTTTTAGAAGAAGGGAATGAAGGATGAATTACTTCATTGAGCAGAGAAGTAATTATTAAAAAGGAACTGCTCAGAAGGAAATTAAAGGGGAAGAATGATAGTAAGGAAAGTTTAAAAACTCCATCCTTAAAAGAGCATATCACTTAAGCTTGGTGTCCATAAAAGTTAGAGTTAATTTGTTATCCATACTGGGACATTTTTGAGAGTATTAACGGAAGACTACTAATAATGACACATGCATAAGCTAAGACTGCCATAGCAAAATGAGAACAACTGGTAACCCTAAATAAAGCTCACCTCTGTCTATTGTATTTCATTGCTTCAGGAATGTTCTCCCAGACAAGACAAGCCCAGCAGGTGGGCTGAGATTGTCAGATGAGCCTCTGATCTGTTTTTCTACCCCTTCCTACCCCAGTCTGGTCCTGGTGCTCCACTTCAACCCAAGCTCCATTCACCAGCTTCCCATTTGCCTTGCCTTTCCCATTGGAAAGACATTCGACTTTCTTAGATCTCTACTTCTTGGATGCACACGGCTTGATTCTTCCATTTGTCATGTGGTTTCTGACCCCAGTGATTTTCAAACTATTTTCCGTGGAATCCTAGGTTTCAGGTGTTCAAAAAATGCTTGATTTTTATTTCAGTTTTTGAAAATATATTGTCAACCCATAATTACTTTGGCTGACATAAGGGTTGAGAAAGGCTGGGTGGGAAGATAGCTTACTCTCACCATTGATGAGAACAGCTCTTCATTTTTCCTCTGTCAGCTGTCTCTGTTAGGCAGCTGATGAACACCCACTGCCAGGTTGCCTGCCTGTGTCGGGAGGAAAGGAGCCCAACCCTGGGCCTAGCTGAAACTGGATTAGGATGTAAGGATAAGTGTCTCATATCCCCTGGGGCTTACTGAATAATTCAATAAGGATAATCCTGCTTTCACCTATTTTTAATATTTGTTTGAAAAGACTTTTTCCACTAAATTTGCACAAAGATCATGACTAGATCGTATTTTGGTGACTTCCTTTTGCTTCATTTCCCAGGCTACCATCTCTGTGTCTGTGGTTGGCAGCTTCTTTAACAAACAGAATACTATGGCAATGGTGATAGGCTGTTGCTCCTGAGATTGTTACAAAAGATTGCTACTTCAGTCTTGCTAGCACCCTCTTTTCTTCTCTCTTGCTTGGATGAAGCTAGCTATTGTGTTGTGAGCTGCCCTATGTAGAAACCTTCATAGCAGAGAACCAAGGGTAGTCTTGGGCCAACAACTCATGAAGAGCTAAATCCCTCAGTCCAACAGCCCATGAGGAATTGAACCCT
>NW_007730939.1:2112-3349 GCF_000696425.1 Galeopterus variegatus | reverse complement strand
GGCCAACAACTCATGAAGAGCTAAATCCCTCAGTCCAACAGCCCATGAGGAATTGAACCCTGCCGACAACAACCTCTCCCCAGTGAAGCCTTGAGTTGACTTCAGCCTTGTGAGAAACCCAGAACCAGATAATCTGCCTAATCTGTGCTCACATTCCTGACCCAAAGAAACTAATGGAACACAGTGTTGTTTTAAGCCACTAAGTTTTGGGGAAACTTATTATGCAGCAACAGATAACTAATGCAGTGTTCCAGCCAGAAGGTCAATGTCAGCCACAGCCTTGCCCTTTTTTCTTTTGCCATGGGGAGAATGGACAAGTCACCAACATCACACTGTTTGGATAAGAGAACTAAGACTAGATCTTTGTCTTTTAAATCAGATCCAGGTTTGCTTCTTTATCCTGTTATTTAAATGCAAAACTCTGATAGTTCCATCAATCCCTTGTTCAAGGATTTGAACTGATTCAAAACGACTTCTTGAGGGAAAAACAAGACAAAACCAACTTTGCTCTTTCTCCTCCTTCAGTGTACTGCCTGTATCCAAGTCAGATAACAATTTAATATTTTTAATGTCCTTGGTGAAATACTAGTGATGCTGTCTTCATTTAGCAGCTTGTGCACCTCCTTGCAATCAGCAGCACAGGGCACTTCATGGAAGGACTCCAATCTGAATTTGACTGTTATACATTTCTCATCAGAAGTCCTGCTGAGAAAATTGGTATTCTAGTATTAGAGAAGGTGAATCACTTATTGTTATCAGATTCTTTAGGCTTTATCATGATATCAAAACACACCATGAGCTAGCCACCTACTGGAATTTATTACTCTGATTCTCTGCAGAAATGCTTTGGCAACACTAAAATTTTAAATTGTTACCTAAACTTTGAAACAAAAAGTAGTCATGTATAGAACTATATGTATAAGCTTTTGTAAAATCATTACCTATGACACCCTCAGTTTGCTATTGTTCAATATACTTTCATAATGATAAATTCTTCTCAATTCAAAACTAGGAAACAGGTATATTTCTCTGGTAAACTGGGTGTATGTTCTTTTAATAAACCATAAAAAAAGCATGTAACACATTAACTTTCCCATTTTGCTTTGGCTGCTGGGAAACACAGTTATTTTATGACCAATTATAGTAGCTAAACTTAGCCTAAGTTTGCTGCTGTTTTTCTTTTTGGTTCCACATTTTATTACTGATACTTATTTAATTAATTTTGTTTTAATAATTT
>NW_007730939.1:0-1198 GCF_000696425.1 Galeopterus variegatus | reverse complement strand
TTTAATAATTTTTTGTGGTTTTATATGGTTTTGGTGCCTTTATATTTTAAAACATCACATTTTAGGAAGTAGGCGGTAAAATGTTGCCTCTTTAGCAACTGAAAAAAGGTTTTATTAAATTAAAAAAGGAATATTTATTTCCTTTTTTCACTTGCATGGTGAAAACCAAATCAAAAGGAATTGAAAAATTTTCCTTTTTGGGCCGGCCTGGTGGTGCACTGGAGAGTGCACCGCTTGGGAGCATGGCGGCGCTCCCGCCAAGGGTTCGGATCCCATGTGGAGACCGGTTCCCACTCACTGGCTGAGCACAGTGGGGCGCAACACTGAGGGTTGCGATCCCATTGCCGGTCCCCGATGCGGGCACGACACCGATGGTTGCGATCCCGTTACCGGTCAGTAAAAAAAAAAAGGAGACAAAAAAAAAAGGAAGAAAATTTTTCCTTTTTTATTTTTATTTATTTTTATTTGTTTATTTTTATTTTACTTCTCTAAATACATTGTACTTGATTTTCATGCCCCATTACCCGTTCCTCTCCATCCCCTCCTCTCCACCCCAACATCGTATCTGTTCACTTGACTTAAATAGTTCAAGGAATTTTTGTGGTTATTCTGTCTTCTTCCCCCCCCCAATCCTTTATTTGTTTGTGTGTTTATTTATTTATTTATTTTTAGCTCCCACAAAAAAGTGAACACGTGTATTTCTCTATGTGTGCCTGACTTGTTTCATTTAATATAATTTTCTGTATGTCCGTTCATGTAGTTGCAAATTGTAGAGTTTCATTCTTTTTTATAGCAGAGTAGTATTCCATTGTGTAGATGTACCATAGTTTCCTTATCCACTCCTCAGATGATGGACATTTGGGCTGGTTCCAGCTCTTGGCTATTTTAAATAGAGCCACAATTAACATTGGAGTAAAAGTATCCCTTTGGCATGATGATTTCCATTCCTCTGGGTATATTCCCAGCAGTGAAATCACTGGGTTATATGGCTGACCTATCTATAATTGTTTGAAGAACCTCCATATCATTTTCCATAAAGGCTGCACCATTTTTCAGCTCCAAAAACAATATATGAGAGTTACTTTTTCTCCACAACCTCTCCAGCACTTATCATTCTCAGTCTTTTGAATGTTAGCTATCCTAACTGGAGTGAGATGGTATCTCAATGTGGTTTTGATTTGCATTTCCTGGATGCTGA
>NW_007730938.1:166050-175374 GCF_000696425.1 Galeopterus variegatus | reverse complement strand
AAGCCCAGGGCAAAGCCTACCCCTACCCCCATACACACACACACGTATAACATAAAAACTATGTACAATGCACCCTTTATTTAAAGCTATCAGGTGATGTAAGAAAGGTCTTATTCACGACTTTAACATCAAGATAGTTTAAGAGGTTCCACTGCTTTATTTTGATACTTATTTCTTATCAGTTATTGAGAAAAGAACAGAAACATGAAAGCTGATGGAAACTGATATATGTGCTGATGAATGAATGACATGCTTCTTTGAGCAAGATACGATTCTGACTGTACCTTTTCCTTATTCAGCTCTTTAAAGTTGAATTTTGAAAGGTTAAGTTTTGAGATTAATGAGTGAAAATAATACTAATAATGAATTTGAATTGCCCTTATATTATCAACGTGTTTGTCTCCTATGAATTATAAAGCATATAGGAATTATATAGGTATTATATATAATTGGGGGGTGTGTTATATACACACACAGACACGAGAAGTCTTCAAAAAGTTCATGGAAAGATTTTATCTTTTATTTCTATTTTTCCACGAACTTTTTGAAGTAACCACATATTATGTGGCATACTTATGAGATCATGAATTTGGGATTAGGTAGACCTGGTTTTAATCCCAGCTCTGCACTTACTCTCTGAGTTCAGGAAAAAGTGAACAGACCTCTGCATCTCAGTGGGTCTATCTGTAAAATGAAACCAATGACAGAGGTCATGCCGATTAATGGGATAACACATGTAAAATGCTCTGACACATTGTGAGTGCTGCCACTGTTAGCCGTGCATATTGCCCACTAGTTTACAACCAGCACAACCCAGTGATAGCCTCTGAAGGAAAACTGTCACAGCAGTTTGAAATTTTGGTGTTCAAAATTGCTCAATCATGATTCATCTTTTTTCAAAACGTTCAGAAAGTAGTTATTCATGTATGCACAAGCATACAAAGGTATTACATCAACCTACCTCTAAAAAAGGTAATGATTTATGCAGCTGGAATGCAGGAAGATGTGGGAATATCACTAAATGTTTTTTATTGCTGTTTGTACATCCATCCCAGGGCTTTCAATATGGGTACTAACTGTCACAAGCCACTGGTTCATTGCCCAATGGCCAATGGGCATTGCTGTTTGTACATCCATCCCAGGGCTTTCAATATGGGTACTAACTGTCACAAGCCACTGGTTCGTTGCCCAATGGCCAAGTGGAGCCAAAGAATTTTATATTGCCCACTAGTTTACAACCAGCACAACCCAGTGATAGCCTCTGAAGGAAAACTGTCACAGCAGTTTGAAATTTTGGTGTTCAAAATTGCTCAATCATGATTCATCTTTTTTCAAAACGTTCAGAAAGTAGTTATTCATGTATGCACAAGCATACAAAGGTATTACATCAACCTACCTCTAAAAAAGGTAATGATTTATGCAGCTGGAATGCAGGAAGATGTGGGAATATCACTAAATGTTTTTTATTGCTGTTTGTACATCCATCCCAGGGCTTTCAATATGGGTACTAACTGTCACAAGCCACTGGTTCATTGCCCAATGGCCAATGGGCATTGTTTACATTGTGACCTGAAAATACAGATCTTTGTTCCACCAATGGGTAGGAAGACAAGACCAGAGGATGGGATTTTTCTTTACTTTTTTTAAGTCAACAAATTGAACCTCTGATTGGCTCAATGAACCATTTAAAAGTTAAGTCTCTAATTCCAAGCCCCTTTGTTCTGCTGTGGCAGAAAGAAGTGATAAGGAAAGAATTATACCAGACCTCTTTGTGGAACTAAGCCAGACCTTGATTTTCCCACATGATTGGATCCTATCTCATTAAGAATCTAAATACACTATAATGTAGCAAAGGCTGCAATTCTAAGAGAGTAATCAGAGGTAGAATTTTTCAGATTGAAAGAATATCCAGGTGTTTAGAAAATCTCATAAGTCATATACACATATAGTCAGACATTCCCTTAGCACGGTTTGCTGACATTTAACAAAGGAACTTCAGGTTGTTATTTATCTTTCAACTACTTTTAAAACGTGTTGAGTACCTACTCTGTGCCAGATACTGTTCTACCTTCATGAAGCTCAGCCTTGTTGAATAGATACATAAGCAGTCATTCTCCCTGGACTATGGTAGGTGCCCTTACTCTGTGGCCTTTCACACTGTGTTTACCTGATCCGCATACCTGTTGCATTGAAGTTGCCTGTTACTTGTGTCTTCCCTTAGATGCTGTGCTCTTCTAGGACACAGCCTATGACCTGTTCACCATTATATCCCCAGCTCTGGCTCAATGTTGAATTCACACTGAGTGCTCAGTGATCCTGTTGAATGAGTGAATGCAATATGCTACATGCAATTATAGAAGCATGGCACAGCATCAAGAAAGTAAAGAGGCAGCAACAAATTAATTTAATTCCTGTGCTTCATGTTGCAAATTATTCTTTAAAAGCAAAAAAATAATAATTTCATTCTAAAGGTCTCACCTTAAAAAACTCTAGAATATTAAATCTTCAAACTTGTCAGAATTTGGATAATTTTCAAAAAGAGCAAATTAAGTTTTAATGAAGTGATATAAATTAATATTTTAAAGTTCTAAGAAAACTCATGTAAGGAGATTATATTTTCTAAATATTTACTCAATATTGGTTACAAAGTCCTTTCACACAGATAACAATTAAGCAACAATAAAATTGGGAAATAAAGTAAAAAATCACCTATAATTCCACTATCTTAAAACATGAATTGTTTTATCTGTTCTTAGTTCACATCTATTTACATTCATGAATTTTACTTAGCTTTAAATGTAGCATGAATATAGTTTTGCATTTTTATTTTTGTTTACAAGAATTCATATGTCTTTTAGAGACTATAAACCTTATAAGGTGAGGATTTCTAACCACAGAATCCTAGATTAGGAATCAAAAGTTATAATTTCGTTTTATGTTTATCATTACAACAAGATCTGGGCTAAAAGTAATTCATTTTATGGAATGACTTGTATTGGAAGAATCTGATATAGGATATTAAATTTATTCATTTCTTTTTTTCTGAATGAAAAATCAGCACACAAAAAAAGTAGCTTCTGGGAAATCCCATTATGTCTGGTCATGTATGAGAAGTATCTCTTCTTATCCACAGGTACCTTCTGAATACCTCCACATGGTCCCAGTGCATTGAACCCAAACACGTCGTGGAATGGAATGTAACTCTGTTTTCTATCCTCTTGGCTCTTGGCGGAATTGAATTTATCTTGTGTCTCATTCAAGTAATAAATGGAATGCTTGGAGGTATATGTGGCTTTTGCGGCTTTCGCAAACAGGTAAGAACATGTGTGAAAATGTGGTAGTCTGGCCCTGCTGTATTCAGTTACCACAATGCACCATTATTCATTGCAGAGAAAAAGACAAAACCAAACACGCTCAATCTACCAGCATTTACTCTGACATCATCCTTGTGGCAACACATCTATAGTATTCAGTTTTGCTCTCAGTAATAAGCTTCCTTGAGTCTCACAGTCTCTGGGTTATTTTGGTTCTTTGTAGTTGGCTCTACATGCGTGGGAACAGGCTGCCCATAGACATGGTGCCCGCTTCTGGATCGAATCCACTGCCCCTTTCACAACTCCTGCGCTGGCTGCAGACACACAAAAGGGATGCCCCCAACAAGTATACACAAATAACAGCCAACGTTTCATGGCATCAGGCACTGTGATAAACCCATTTTTCAAATGAAATTATGACTCTGAGATTAAGCATAGATAAAGATCACTAAGCCTGGAAGTAACAGGCTTGAACCCCTGGATCACTTTATGCCAGAGCTCTTGCTCTTTACCTGTATGCTACACTTGCTGTTCTGTTGGATTTTCTACAATTCCTTCCTTATAAGGAGTCCCCAAAATGCCTAAGCAGATAAGCATGGAGAATCACTAGCAGCCTTTGAATAGCAGCACATGAAAAGCCTTTCACTGTGAAAGAAAACCAGGAAGCACTTGTTTCCTGGGGATATGATTTAGGAGAGAAATATGCATTTGTTTGTAGGGGGGAATGTTCTTGTTTCTATATCCTTCTAAAAGATATATATTATTGAATTGATGGAAGCCCAGCTTTGGTCCAACTTGGCAGGGGGAGGTTATTTATGTCTCATTCTATAAAATGGGATAAGGAGAACAGAACTTATTTAATTTATATCTTCCAAGCCATTTACTCCTCTGTTTCCAAGTCTGTTAACTTTCTTTTAAAATAAGACAAAAACATAAGGGAAACTAAAAGTTCCTTGCTACCATGAAAAAATTTGCTGTAAGTAAATGAAAATTTTCTATAATTTTTGAGAGGAAGTTAAAATAAAAGTCTATTTTTCTTATCGGAAAAGTGCAGCAAGATTAATAATTTCTTTGGAATCCTGCCAAATTTTCAAGAAAACAACAGTGTAGGAACCTTTCAATATGGAGTTGTTTTCAGGCAATGTGGCTGGGGAGTGGCAGAGAAGAATCTTTTTGGGATTACTGTAACACAATCTATTTTTAGCTTGAATTTCATAAAAGGCAGAGTTTAAACTGAGTTCTCACTGGACTTCAGTGCTGGTGCATTTTGGGGACAGGCATAAAAAATCAATGGCCAAGATTGCGGAAGTGATTTGGCAGAGCGACACTGTCCTCTGGGTTGGGGGAGCAAATACACTGGGTTTGCCATCTGAGTCACTGTGGCTTCTGCTCAGACCCTGCAGGGAAGATCTGTTACTTTTGTTTACAAAACAAAGACACTTTCACAAGGCAGAGCTTTTACTATAGAATAGTCTGGTTCATAACTCACTAGTGTTTAATTTGAAAGGTTACCCACATTGAGCCCAAACCAGTGTGAAACTCCCATCACATTATCTTTTAAATCCCAAAGATTAAAACCCCACACAAACACATTCAAAACCAACCCACTGCCGGTATCCTGCAGTTTCCATGGGCCCTTTCTGCAGCTTTGAGTCTGGGAGGACAATGGGTCTGGTTTGCTTAGGAAACATTTAATGAGCATTGTCTCAGCCCTAAGTGTGGCTGGCTGAAGCTCTGCTGAAGCTGAGATCAGTCTGCTTTATGTTTGTTTAAAACAGAAATTTAAAGGACTGAAATGTCATCATTGTTTGTTTATCCCAATTGTAACCTAATGTGTATTTCATTTTCTTTACAGCGATATGACTGCTAAAAGAACCACCCCAAGACAGAACCACAATTTTGCTCTATTTCATTGTAATTTATATATTTTACTTGTATTAATTTGTAAAACTTTGTACTAGTGTATCATACTCCGCATATTCTACTTTTATAAAGGTGTATAAAGACTGGCACCTTCACGTGATGTTAGAGTTTGAACTTAGCAAACAAACTTTTTTTTAAGGAATGAGCAAGCAAACCACACTCTGGAAGTAATTTACAGACTGGGTGACAGTCCTTAGCATATTGGAGATAAACCCTATAATGTTGTGATGAAAATCACATCCCAGTTACTATTGTATATATGTGTGTGTATTTTTTAAATGAAAGATGTCTAATTGCTTTTTTTTGAGACCAAGAAGGAGAAAATCCAACAACATGCAGAGCTGTGTTTTTTTCACTGTTTATATGGTGTTTCCCATTCATATGGCTACAAATCTCTAACAAGAGGCCTTTTGAAGTGCTTTGAGTTCTGTGAGAGACGAATACTTGCCCAGGATGGGAAGATTAATTGGGAATGCTCCAACCCAAATGAGTGAGCCAGAGCAGGCAGTGCTGCTAGATCCTAGACTTTTCTAACACGTGGACAAGCACTAAGGATCATGTGTTTAAAAAGAAAAAGGCTGGGAGAACTGGACAAGAAGATGGGAAACGGAATAAAGCAGTTGATCAGCATCACAGGAAAATGGGGAAGGGGAAGTGAGGGCAGGAGGGGACCATGAGGAAATAGCCCCAGAACTTGCTTGTTTATGACAAAATAAAATATTTACTACCATTTTGCTGTTGTTCAGTTTCATTGTCCTTACTTTAAAGTTCCTCTTTTTTCCTCCCTATTTTTTTTCCAGTCCGCAGGTGAAGTAGCCCCTGTTGCTAAGGGTTTTGTGTCTTCTGATTTATCTCACTTTCTCTCCCTCATCCCTCCTTCCTCTTCTTCCTCCTCTGCTATCTATAAATTGTCATTGCTGTGCTATCCCTTGGGGGCATCACCCTGGATAGGTGGCTTTGCTTTTCCGGGAACTTCAGGCATCAAACTCCTCGGGAGGGTAACAGTCGTTTTCTCTCTTAACCGTGTAGAGCTAGGTGCTTTTCCGGGAACTTCAGGCATCAAACTCCTCGGGAGGGTAACAGTCGTTTTCTCTCTTACCGTGTAGAGCCTAGGTTCTTTCTTTCTTTTTCTTTCTTTCTTTCTTTCTTTCTTTCTTTCTTTCTTTCTTTCTTCTTTCCTTCTTTCTTTCTTTCTTTCTTTCTTTCATTTTAATTTATCAATATACAATATAGTTGATTTTTGTGTCTCTTTACCAATTCCTCCTTTTCCTCCCTCCCTTTTCCCTCCCCCCATCAACATCATATCTATTCATTTGTCTTAACAAGTTCAAGGAATTGTTGTGATGTGTCTTCTTCCCTCTACCCCCCACCGACCCTGAGTTAGGTTCTTCCAAGTGACAGGATCTCCTGACCTGTTGGGAATTGAGAAATGTTCTGCTTTTGGTGTTCATTGGTGTGGGCAATGACAAGCAAATTAAAAAAGCTTCCCTTGCTGTCAGACAGCAGAGCTCCTGCTGAGGGCAAGGTGCCCTGTGGTGGCTCCTGGCTGAAGGCTCTAACCTTTTTTGTGCCACGGTCCCTCTGGCAGTCTGGTGAAGCCTACAGACTACTTCTAATAATTATGTTTATCAATACATGAAATAAAGTACAGAGAACTACAAAATAAACCAATATATTGGAATACATTATCAAAAAATGTTTAGAAATTATAGCGTAGTTGTCTTGGTTCCAGCTCCATCACTCCAACATCTGTAGACAGGCAGACAGTGATCACGTGTGTTCTCACAGCAGTCTAAGGAGTGAGTCTAAGAACTACCGAACTTTTGAAATATGACTTCAGTTAAAATGATATTTTTAGTTACCTGCAGCAACTTTAATGTGCTATGAAAACATATTCAAATTTTGTATTGTAGATCAAAGCATGATCAGTACTGCTGATACTACTTTGGTTTGTTGCAAAGTCATACTTCAAGAAAATACTAGATTTTGGTTAGGGGTTAGTAAAACATGACTTTTCCCATCCTAGTTTAACTCTCCCTCATCCCCCTCCAGATATCTTTCATGGGTCTCTTGGGAGTTCTTGGACACCAGGTTAAGAACCCCTGCAATAGAACATCCAAAAACAAAAAAGAAAGGCATAATCATTATTCATAAGCACCATTAAAAAAAAATAGATTGTTAACCTAGAGAAAACACATTAGAAAAAAATATTTCCAAACATGCTGAATTTATTTGGGAATAGAAAACAGAATTATAATCCGGAATGCATACCATGGCAAGCCATGAATGCGTTCAGTGAGGGAAGGGTAAGAGAAAGCTTTTATTGGCAAAAGGGGAGTTCACATAAGCAGCCTGGAGACAGAGTTCATTGGTTTCAGAGGCTCAAAGTCAGATATGTTGTCAGTTCATTGGCTGAGATGCTGTTACTGAACAGTTTCTTCTTGGAGCATCTTATCTGAATTACTGTAGTTCAAAAGAATGTCTAATGATAAATCTTGCCACAGAAATACGTGTGTACATGCAAAGAAGGAGATACACAAGGATGTGAAGGGATTTCTGTTGAGTTCTATAAAAGACCTTGGAAAGAGTTCTTATCTCAAACAAGCATGCAAGACATGACCTCCTCCTTCATGCCTGCCCCAGCCCTATTTTGTCTGGGTCTGACAAAGTGATTTCATCAACTTTCACACTATCCTCAAAGGAAACGGCAATAATAATTGTTAACCATTATACTAATAATAGTAATCATTTTCTGAGTTCCTCAACTTGTCAGTTATTGTAATTAGTTTTATATGTATTATTTGCCTACAATCTCTCAATAGCCGTAGAAGATGGCAACTTGTCTCCATTTTATAGAGTCAAAGCTCAGAGAGTTAAGTAACCTGCCCAAGGCCACATCTTTAGCAAATGAAAAAATTGTGATTTGAATCTAGGTCAGTCTAACTTGAAAACTTATGCTTTTCCTCCCCCTCTCCTCTGCCCCGCCTCCTCTGCCACCTCTGCCCAGGGGCTGGAGTTTTCTCAGCATTCCACACTGGAACTCAGACATTCCACCCACCTAATGGGGACTTTGACCAGCCCCTGTGACTCTCAGTCATCCTCATCCCAGAGCCCAAATTCAAGTGACTCAAAGTTTCCCTTCGTTTGTAAATTCCTTAATAGTAGACATTGCCATTGCCTAGAGGAAATAGCTTGCAAGAGTTTCCTTATATCCTTGTTAAATTCTGTTTATAGCCTACACTCTTAGTCTGTAATATTCTAGACCTCTCAATTTGGATGGAAACTCCCTCAGGGATTGTACCAAAATAGTTCATTACCATGGGCAACATACAAACAATAAAAGTTACTGTAGAATCTGAGTCACTTGAGTAACACACAAGGCCTCTGAGTGTCAATTTACCATAGTTACCAAATTTACAAATAACCACCTGCATAAAGGAAATCTATTGAATTGAAATCTAAGGAAATTGGTGAAATGTTACCACCTTCACAACAAATTGAGTTTCTTGTATGTGTGTAAGATCTCTTTGATTATGTTTTGTCTGACCCTGACACATGGTGGGAACAGGTATGGGATTGGATGTAACTTTTCAGAAAAGAAATCTGGCAATATATACCAACAATCTATAGTCTTTACATCATTTTTAAGCCAGTATTTTTACTTTCAGAAATTTACTTTAAGAGAATCATTAAGAATGCTCACAATAGTTCAGCTTCCAGGAGTAATTATGGGAGTATTGTTTATAATACCAAGAAAAATGACAAGAACCTAAATGTCTGACCAGGAATTGTTTTCATAAAATGTAGTCAGTACGATAAAATGATATAGAACCATTAAATCAGGTAAATGATATAGACCACAAATTGCATAAAAGAGAAAGTTTTGAAATACAGAAAAGGTGGTGTCTATATCTCTCTCTGTGTGTAAGTGTATATATTTATCATATATATATATATATATACGCTAAAAAAGTAATTTTAATCAGATACTAGGTGATTTTTGTCTTGATTCAATTTGCTCATCTCTACTTTCTGAAGCTTCTAACAATAAATGCACATTACTTTTGGAAAGAAAACAAAAATGTAG
>NW_007730938.1:158286-165536 GCF_000696425.1 Galeopterus variegatus | reverse complement strand
TACTTTCTGAAGCTTCTAACAATAAATGCACATTACTTTTGGAAAGAAAACAAAAATGTAGAAAGAAAGATTAAGTCCTAAAATCATTCAGGAGTGGTCAACAGTCTTGAAAGGAAACTCCCCAAGGATATGAGAAAACCATTGTTCTCGTGCTCAGACAGGGGAGTCATTGTACAGTAAACACTGGAGAATAATTAGGGCTGCAATCAGGTGGAGGGACGAGCAGGTGAGGCAGCAGTAACCACAGCTGAACACGTCGTGGGGAGGCCAGGATCGCCACTCTGTGTTTGGGAAATACAGCCACACGGTTTCTACTTAGTCTGGCTACCAAGTAAGAATTTTACAAACATTAACTATATGCCTGTTTTTCCACTTTAAAAATGAAAGTAATAATACTTTTTCTTTTGATCATTGGCCTTCTATCAGGCCTTTTTGTAGCACGGCTCATTCTCTGAGGTGAGGGGAGGGTTAACAGTGGTATGTATTTATAGGACTTTGCCCAGCCTGGTTTGTGGAAATGATTCAATGTGCCTGAACAAATAGAGAAATTGAGTCACCTCCCTAGGCTAGTATACCTTTTCCTTCTTCTAACATTCAATATTTTTGTGTGTGAAACGCCTTGGTCAATTTAGATACATTTTAATAACTGCAGTTAAAGAAGACAGCTAGGTTTTTCTGGAGCTAGATTTCATGTTACTTCCTGGGATCCCTCAATCTCTCTCACCCTCTCTCTCTCATGCACACACACACTCACACACACACTCGCACAACACATACGCACACATTTTCCTATTATACAGCAATTAAAAAGAAAAAAACTGTGGCTGTGTGAGACAACATTGGATGACTCACAAATAATGAAAACTGGAACCAACGCCCCGCCCCACCCCCAACTGTGAGGACACAATTCCTGACGTAAACTCAACTAATGTAGTTAAATCTTTAAAACAAAGAAAGGAGTACCTTTGTGCAACATTTCACACACACGTTTTGTACAGGAGCAACACTACGCTTCTCCCAAGAGCTGCTGTTTCAAGATACCTACATTCACTAGCTGTGTCCTGCAACCGCAGACTCTGTGTCAAGCACTCCACTTGCTCCTCATTCTCACCACACCCCTCTCTGTTGCCTGTGAACAAATATCCTTGATGCGTGTGCAGGGCTCAGGGTCGTTAACAATGGCACTCCTGTCTCAGACGGCAGGTGAGGCCCAGAAGGGTTTGAAAGCAAAACCGAGGTAGCCAGGCTGAGAGCTCTCGGAATACTCAGAATACCTAACTCCATACCGACTAAGGCAATGCCTTGGCTAAAACAGTAGCTCTAAAACTACAGTCTGCTCCCTAATAATTGCTGACACCTGTTAAATTTTTAACCTTTAAAAAAATTACTTCTTTACATGCAGTAAAACGCACACAGAAATGCACAGCTTAATGAATTTTTACATATGTTTATACCATGGAACCACCATCCAGATCAAGATATAGGCTATTTCCAGCATGCAAAAAATTCCCTCATATCCACTCCCAGGCAATCCCCAACCCCCCACCACTATACACACCCAGAGTAGGTTCTGATCTCTATCACCACAGATTTGTTTTTCCTGTTCTTGAGTTTTATCTAAATTGATTCATAAAATATATTCTCTTTTGTTTCTAGTTTTTCTCACTGAGCATTACGTTACGGAATGCTGGCTACCAAATTATCACCAGAACAATCTGTTGATAAGACAAAGCTGAGTGTGTTGCTCGCTGCCGTAAGGGAGAACAGCACGCTGAAATAGCTTTGGTGGTGTCTTGGAGACGGAAGGAAAAGAATGGACTTAAAGTTCCAGTTCTGGTTTAAGATGGTCCTTTCAATGTGAGGGTTTGAATAGGACTGGCAAGGACTATAATATAATTGTTCAAGACTGGTGGAAACAGCAAGGCAAAGATTTTGAGGTAAGGAGTGCAGACCCTTGGGATATACATTGCTGATGTTTTCTATTGCAGAGATGATGGACCTTTCAGGAAGTTCAAATAGTGAACAATTAAGTTAATTGCCTGTGCAGATAACTGGATTAGTAAAGCTATGCTAATAAGAGTATGGAATAATAAAGTCATGTTGATGTAAACAATGAGCTGTGGAGCAGTTTATGGTTTCAGTCCTCAGTGCCCAAGCTGTGTGTATGTGTGTGTGGTGTGTGGGCCGGTGGGAGTGCAGATGTTTTGGGTGCTAAATATTTGTGAGATTCATCCATGTTGTTACATGTACTGAATATACTACAGTTTAGTTATCCATTATTCTACTGATGACTATTTCGGTTGTTTCCAGTTTTTGGATCTTAGGAAATATGTTGCAATGATCACTTTTGTACATGTCTTCAGGTGCATATGAGAGTTCACTGATGTTTGTTTTGCCTTGTCAAGGAATCAAACTGCCAATGGAGCTTCTTCTGTCATGCTTTAGTTAGCATCCCAGGGTCCCAGGGTTTCTTCCTGGCCTAGCACCCCCAGCACTTGGCTCAGCTCTTCCCACCTGAGGGACTGTCAATTACTCACTGATTCAGTATTTGTGGATTGCTCATTGTGTGCTGTGCACTGCCCAAGGTGCTGAGGACGAACTGTGAACAAGATCTTCCAAGCTCACGAGAGCAGATGCCTTGACTGTGTTGCTCACTGTAGCATTCCCAGCTCCTAGAATGGTGCCCAGCTCAATGATCGAGGTCGGCAAACTATGGCCTCTGGGCCAAATCTGGTCTGCTGCTGCTTTGTCTATAAGTTTTATGGGAACATGGCAATGCTCATTTGTTTTCATATCATCTGTGGTTGCTTTCCTGCTACATTGGCAGAGGTGAGTAGTGGTGACAGAGAACACATGTCCCACAAAGCCTGAAATATTTATTCTCTGGCCCTTTACAGAAAACGTTTGATGGCCTCTCATCTAGCTCTCCATTTGCTTAGCTAAAAATTTGTACTTCTTTACAGTGGAAGAAGAGAAGAATGGGTATTTTTGTTAGTTTTTTAAGTTTATTATAGAAATTTTCAAATGTATTTTTTAAAAAATATAAGTAGAAAAAGAAATGAACCTGATTTACTTACCACCCAGCTAGAAGAACGCATATGAGGGGGTTATTAGTTTCCTAGGGCTGCCATAACAAAGTACCACAAACTGGGTAGCTTAGAATAACAGAAATTTATTGTCTCGTGGCTCTGGAGGCCAGAGTCTGCAATCAGAGTGCAAGCAGTTCATGTTCTCTCTGAAGGCATAGGAAAGGATCTGCTCCAGGCCCTCCTGGCCTCTGCAACCTCAGGCACTGCTTGGCTTGTGGATGGCATCTTCTCCCTATGTCTCTTCACATCATCTTCCCTCCGTGTCCAAATTTCCCCTTTTCATAAGGACACTAGTCATATCGGACTAAGGCCCAACCTAATGACCTCATTTTAACTTGATTACCTCGATAAAGACCATATTTCCAAAGTAGGTCACATTCTGAGGTGCTGGGAGTTAGGACTTAGATTTTTTTTTTTTTTTTTTTTTTTTTTTAAGAAGGACATAATTCAACCCATAATAGAGGAACAAATAGAAGTCTCTGTCTGGGACTTCATCAGCATCTTCTGGATAACTTATAAATGTAAGTCCTTGAAAAAATCTGGGAAATAGTGAACACCATAAAAATCTTCCTGAAGACTCATCATACACATTAATATTCCACTAGCTCTGAAAAGTCTTGCTGTAAAAACCTGTTTAACTCAAAATTTCCAAATTATGTAACTCTCAGAGCTTAGGGCTACAGCTTTGGAAAGAGTGAACAGCAGATGGGAAGAAAAGCACAGAGTTGGAAACATAGAAACTCTCGTTAAATGACAATACATGCATGGAGTTCAGAGGAGTCTCTGCATGACAACTAGAAGCTTAATATGAAAGAAGAGAGTTCTCCATATAATTAGATGCTGCCTTTTAAACAGAACACTGATGTGCTTTGTCCTATCTTCTGCTCTCATGTAGGTCTGCAAGATTTCCACCCTTGTGGATCTTGCTCTTATTCTCTAGTACAATATTATGTACCCTTTAAACAACCCACCTCCCTAGGTTTGTGGGGGGGAGTCCTGATTCCAATGTCACAGTTTTGGAGAAAAAAATTTCTACTGTAGCTGACTTGGTCTCAAAGTGAGAGGCCTCTCTCAGTGGGAGAGGCAACATAATTTCTTTTTTTTTTTTTTTCCTTTTTGCCTTTTTTACTGACCGGTAACAGGATCGCAACTCTCGGTGTCGCACCCGTACCGGGGACTGGCAACGGGATCGCAACCCTCGGTGTTGCGCATGCACCACACTCAGCCAGTGAGCGGGAACCGGTCTCCACATGGGATCCGAACCCTCGGCAGGAGCGCCGCCATGCTCCCAAGCGGCGCACTCTCCAGTGCGCCACCGGGCTGGCCCAGGCAACATAATTTCAAAGATATAAATAATCTCATTAAAAGACCCTCCATAATTATGGGTCAAGGCAGTTCTCTCAGCCAGCTACATTTCTGAGTCCCAATGTGTTTATCACAGGATGTGCTTGTATGTAAGTGTGAGCAATAGTATATGTCACCTACAAATTCCTGCAAAGGTTGAAAGGCAACTTCCACGTACATTTGCCCATATGTTCTTTTGTGCATTGGTGCAGAGGTATGGGGGCGAGTACATGCTGTAGATGTGGGGCAGGCAAAGCTTAAAATGGGAAAGAAACAGAAATGAAATGGCATATTAATAATGAAATGGCATATTAATAATCAGTTTCTGCAAAGGCAAGCTGGGTGACTCAGTCTTCAGTGTCCCTGGCCGGAGGGTCAAAGTGCCCTGTGAGTCAGGTAACCTGTGAGTGACTGGGTGTTTCTTTGGCCCAGGGCAGCATCACAGTGGAGGCAATGGTGACCTTATCTTGTATAATGAAAGAAATGCTCACGTCAGGGCTCCTGTAGTTTATGAGGTGTGACGATTAATTGTAGGTGCCAACTTGACTGAAGAATACATAGAAACCTAGTAAAGCACTATTTTTGGGTGTGTCTGTGAGGGTATTTCCAGAAGATGTTAGCATGTAAGCCTGAGTGGACTGGGTGGGGAAAGATCCACCCTCAATGTGGGTGGGAACCGTCCAATCCACTGGGAGCTTGGGGAGAACACAAACAGAGAAAAAGGCAAATCCTTCATGCCATCTGCTAGGATACACTCCTCTCCCCTGTCTGTGGACATGTGAACTCAAGACTTTTCAGACTTTGGGTTCCAGGACTTACACAAGTGGCACCTGTGGCATTTGGCTTTGGACCGAGAATCACACCATTGGCTTCCCTGGTTCTGAGGCTCCCAGACTTGGACTGAGCCATACTACTGGCATCCCATTTGCATATGGCCTGTCATGGGACTCTCCGGCCTTCATAATTGCATGAGCCAATTCCCCTAATTGGGGAACAACCCCCCTCTCATATATTCATATACATATCCTATTGGTGCTGTCTCTCTGGAGGACCCTGACTGATCGATGAGGACGTCTGGGTTTGGTGGCTGTGGAGACGTGCCTGATGGGGTGATCAGGCTCAGGTGCAGACAGGAAGAATGAGGAGGTCTGCAGAGGCTCCCCTGACCCACCCTGAGCACACCCTTTTCATGCCTCCACACTATCCATCTTCCCATCAGCAACATTCAGAAACAGCTCTGAGGGCAAAGCAAACTAGCAGTTTTCCTAGACCACAAGTAGGTGGTTCTCTCCATTTGCCTTTTTAAAGATTCCTTCTTTTTTTTTTGGAAATCATTTCCCCTTTAATGTCACAGGGAATTAACTAACAACTGACTCTTAAGTACACTGAAGTACCATAGAAAATAGCTTTAAATTGCTGAAATAGCTGAAGAACCAGAGAAAGTGCATTGCAGAGGAATCACAGGAAAGGCACTGAGCTGTGCTCAGGAACCCTGGGTTTGGATCATGGTTGTTGATCTGGATAAATCCCATTTCCTCTCTGAGCCTCAGTTTTCTAATCTGTAAAGTGGAGATGATAATATGCCTACTGTGATTATGATGGTTAAATTGTATCCTATATGAAAACTCATAATAAACTATAAAGTTCTGTGTCAGATATTATTATTTCGGTGATGAAGAAAAAGATTAAAATTATAATTCTACTATATTTCAAACTCCTTAGTTCTTGCCCATCTCCCCTTCCTCACCCAAGTCATGTACTTTGGGATTTTTTTCCCTCTAGCTTCAGTGAGGTATAATTGACGAATAAAAATTGTATATATTCAAGGTATACAAAGTAATGACTTGATATATGTATATATAGTGAATTAATTACCACAGTCATGTTAATTAACACATCCATCGTCTCACAGTTACTATTTGTGTGTGTGGGGGGGAACGAGGACACTTCAGACATACTCTCAGCAAATTTTAAGTACTGCATATGCAGTGTTATCAACTGTAGTCACCATGCTGTACATTTAATCCTCAGAACTTATTCATCTTATAAATGTGTGTGTCCTTTTTTTATATCCTTTAAGTTTGTTTCATTTGACCATGATATGGATTGAATTGTGTGACCCCCAAGTTTTATGTATTAGAAGGTTTTATGTTTACAATGATCCCCACTGTACTGCTGAGGGTGGGAAATCCTATTATGGTAATCGAAAGGCAGGGCCTTGAAGAGGTGATTAGATTCTTATGACCATTCCCTAATGAGTGGATTAATAGTGGTGGTTATGGGCATTGTTCTGAGGGCTTTAAAAGGAGCACATGAGAGTCTCTCTCTCTCTGCTTCCACCATCTCGCAATGTGGTACCCTGCATTACTGAAGCCACCACCAAGGGAGACTGTCACCATAAGTGTTCCCTGGACTTCGGACTTCACAGCCTCTAAAACCATAAACAGTAAATTTCATTTTCTCTTACAAATCACCCGGTTCTAGGTATTTTTTTATAAGCAGCGGAAATGGACTAATATACACAAGCATCTCCTGATTTCACCTACCACCCACCCCTGGTAACCACCATTCTATTCTCCGCTTATTCCACTACAAGTGAGATCACAATGGTAGTTTTTTCTATGTCTGGTTTATTTCACTTAGCATCATGTCCTCCAGGTTCATCCACGTTATTACAAATGGCAGGATTTCCTTATTATGGTTGAATAACATTTCAGGAACCCTGGGTTTGGATCATGGTTGTTGATCTGGATAAATCACATTTCCTCTCTGAGCCTCAGTTTTCTTTTTTTTTTTGTCTTTTTTCGTGTCCGGCAA
>NW_007730938.1:155081-156576 GCF_000696425.1 Galeopterus variegatus | reverse complement strand
CTTTTGGTTACCATTTACAAGGAATATTTCTTTCCACCCCTTTGCTTTCAGCCTATGTGTATCCTTAAAGCTAAAGTGAAATCTTGTAGGCAGCATATTGTTGGATCTGCTTTTGTTTAAAAAATCCATTCAGCCACTCTATGTCTTTTGATTGGAGAATTTAATCTACTTACACTTAAAGTAATTATTAATAGGGGAATTCTAATTCCATTTTAATTGTTTTCTGACTGTTTTGTTGTTTTTTGTTCCATTCTTCCTCTCTTGCTGTCTTCCTTTGCGATTTATTGATTTTTTTTTGATAGTGGTATGCTTTGATCCCTTTCTCTTTATCTTTTGTATATCTACTAGAAGTTTTCTTACTTTGTTATCACCATGAAGCTTGCATTTTATAGTTAGAACTGTCTATTTTAAGTTGATAATTTAACTTTAATCACATACAAAATCTATACTTACTTCTCCACCCACCCCACCCCCACATTTTATGCTATTGATGTCACACTTTACATATTTTCATATTGTGTATCCATTAACAAATAATTGCAACTGTAGGTATTTTTAATACTTTGTCTTTTAACTTTTATACTAGAGCTAAAAGTGATTTACATACCACCATTACAGTATTAGGGTATTCCGAATTTAACTGTATAGTTACATTTAACTGTATATGTTCATAAGTTTTCATGTTATTAATTAATGTCTTTTTCAGCTCGAAGAACTCCCTTTAGCAATTTTTATAAGGCAGGTCTGTTACCAACAGACCAGGCTCGGCTTGCCCTCCTGCACTAAACAAATGACTCAAAAGCCCAAAAGTTGGTGCATGGATTGAAAGGTTTATTCAGATAACTGGTATTCAACTAAATGTCTAATCTGCAAACCAAAAAGGAGAAAAGAGGAAGAAAAGGGAAAGAAAGAGGAGAGTAAAAGATAATAAAGCACTGTTTTGTCAGAATTTAGGCCTGGGGCTCCAGGAGAAACTTAACAGCAGCAGAGACATGGGAGAAAAATAGTCCCAATGGCCACTTGCCTCTTGAAGCCAGGTTCTCCTCTGGTGTCCAGAGCTTTCCAATTTTCATTGGTACAGATATTACAGCAGCACATGTGCTGCATGGGGAAAATCTCAGGGCCATTCCCGGCACTCAAGAGTCCCCTTACCCCCTGGCTTGTACCAAATTAGGCACTTAAGTCATAGAAACGAACAATGCATCGGGCAGTAAAGCAAGCAAAGCTTTATTAAAAGAGGAGATAGATGGGGCCAACCCCGTGGCGCACTTGGGAGAGTGCGGTGCTGGGAGCGCAGCAGCACTCCCGCCGTGGGTTCAGATCCTATATAGGGATGGCCGGTGCGCTCACTGGCTGAGTGTGGTGTGGGCGACACCAAGCCAAGGGTTGTGATCCCCTTACCAGTCACAAAAAAAAGACAAAGAAAAAAAAAAAGAGGAGATAGACGTATGCATAAGGGGGGTAGCTACAGTAAAGCTATCCTCCCAAGGGGAGC
>NW_007730938.1:137175-154622 GCF_000696425.1 Galeopterus variegatus | reverse complement strand
CGGTGCGCTCACTGGCTGAGTGTGGTGTGGGCGACACCAAGCCAAGGGTTGTGATCCCCTTACCAGTCACAAAAAAAAGACAAAGAAAAAAAAAAAGAGGAGATAGACGTATGCATAAGGGGGGTAGCTACAGTAAAGCTATCCTCCCAAGGGGAGTTGTTCAGGATCTTTTATAGGGAAAGGAGTTAAGGGTATAGGCCAACATCACTGGAAATGGTCCATTCTGTTCTTCCTGGTTGCTTCATGAGCACATGCTCAGTTAAGGCTTTGGTCCTTGTACCTGCTCAGTAGGTCCAAGATGGTGTTGGTGGTCATTATCATTACCCTAGGAGGGTCATTGTAGCAGTCATGTTGAAGCTTTGTGCGCACGCCTGGGGTCCTCCCGCAGGGATTCCTTAAGGAGTCTTAAGATTAATCTGTAACTTAATTTTTACAATTACAGTAAACAAGCCTTGGGGAGGGGTTTTGCAACTCAGTGAATATCTGTCCCCCTCTTATCTCAGTTTACTTTATCAGGGCAGGCCATGGGATAATTATGTGCCCTGGGGGGGTCTCATGACTGAGGAGTGTAAAGTAACAAAGTGTCCTGTGCAGAGAAAATGGAGTCAGTTTGGGTCACAGGTCTAGCCTTACTCTGTTTCAGATCTAGTGTTGATGACCTCCCTCAGCTTTTGTTTGTCAGGAAGGTTTTTATTTCTCCTTCATTTCTGAATGACAGCTTTGCTGGATAAAGTATTCTTAGTTGGCAATTCTTTTCTTTCAGCACTTTCAATACAGAATCCCATTCTCTCCTGGCCTGCAAAGTTTCTGCAGAGAAGTCCACTGCTAGCCTTACTGGAATTTCATTGTGTGAAATGCTATTTTTTCTCTTGCTGCTTTCAAGATTCTTTGTCCTTGACTTTTGACAATTTGATTTTAATGTGTCTTAGTGTAGTCTTTTTTGGGTTGATATATTTTGGGGGATTCTTTGAGATTCGTGACTCTGGAGGTCTGTATACCTCCCAAAATTTGGGACGTTTTCTTGCCTTTATTACTTTAAATAAGCTTGCTGCCCTTTCTCTCTCTTCTCCTTCTGAAACTCCCGTAATTCACATTTTCATTTGTTTAATGGTGTCTCATAGGTCCCTATGCTTTCTTCACTCTTTTTCATTCTTTTCTTTTTTTTGTTCCTGTAATTGGCTAACTTCAAATTTTTAAAATTCACTGATTCTTTCTTTGTCATGATCAAGTCTGCTGTTGAAGCTCTGTATTGGATTTTTCAATCTGTCATTATATTCTTTAGCTCCAGAATTTCTGTTTGGTTCTTTTGTATGGTTTTTATTTGTTTCTAATTTTTTTCATCCATTGTTCTCCTGATTTTATTTTATTGTCTATCTGTATTCTCTTAGATTTTATTGAACTACTTTAAGATGATTATTTTAAATTCTTTGTCAATTTATAGATCTCCTATTCTTTGGAGTTAGCTTCTGAAGCTTCATTAGTTTCCTTTGATGGTATCATGTTTTCCTGATTCTTCACAATCCATGTAGACTTGTGTTGGTGTCTGATATAGTTTGAATGTATTTGTTCCCCGAAAGCTCATGTCAAAATCTGACAGCATTGGGTGGTGTTTGGGTCACGGGGGCAGAACCCTCACGAATAGATTAATGCACTCCATTGGGGTGGAGGGAGTGGTGAGTGAGACCTCACAGGAATGGATCAGTTCCCTCTAGAGCTGGTTATTAAAAGGAGCATAGTGGACAAAAGTTGGAAGAGTTTGGAGGACTCAGAAGAAGACAAAACGATGAGGGCAAGTTTGGAACTTCTTAGAGATTAAGTGGTTGTGACCAGAATGCTGATAGAAATGTGGATAGAAAAGGTCATGCTGACGAGGTCTCAGATAGAAATGAGGAATTTGTTGGGAATTGGAGAAAGTTCACCTTTGCCACATCATAGCAAGGAACTTGGCTGAATTTTGTCCATGCCCTTTGTGGAAGGTGAAATATGTGTCATGAACTGGAATATCTGGCAGAAGAAATTTCTGAGTAAAATTCACCTTTGCCACATCATAGCAAGGAACTTGGCTGAATTTTGTCCATGCCCTTTGTGGAAGGTTAAATATGTGTCACGAACTGGAATATCTGGCAGAAGAAATTTCTGAGTAAAATTTTGAAGGTGTTGCATGGCTGCTTGTAATTCCATATAGTAAAATTAGAGAAAAAAGAAATTATCTAAAAATGAAATTTATAATTAAAAGGGAAGCAGAGCATAAAGATTTGGAAAATTCACAGTAGCTGGTCCCTGTGGTAGAGAATGAGAGAGCATTTTGAGGAGAAAAATTCAAGAGTGCAGAGGAAGGACTGGCTGCTAAAAGACATTAGCATGGCTGTGAGACAGCCAGGTGCTAATAGCCAAGACAATGAGAGAAAAGCCCCAAAGGCATTTAGCAAGTCTTCCAGGCTGCCCCTCCCATTGCACGCCCAGAGGCCTAGGAGTACACAATTGTTTTGGGGGACAGAACTGTGGCACCACTGCCCTGCACAACCTCAGAACACTGCTCCTTACATCCTAGCCACTCTGGCTGGAGCAGCTTTGCTTCAGCAGCCCCAAGTATGGTTCATGCCACAGCTCTGGAGAGCAAAAGCTGGAATCCTTGGCAGCATCCACATGGTGCAAAGTCTGCAGGCAGGAAGAACACAAGAGCCTCCTGAGTGCTGATAGAAATATGGACACAGTGAGGGTGTATGGAAAAGCCTGGGGGCTCAGGCAGACCTGCCCCAGGGCTGGAGCCAGGGGACAGGGCTTTCTGAGGCTTTGGGGACCCAACCCACCTACACTATGCCCAGGATGCAGTACTTGGATTCAAAGAAGATTATTTTGGAGCTTGAAGAATTAATTTCTGCCCTGCTAGGTTTTAGACCTGTTTGGAGCCTGTTCTTTCTTTCTTCTGGCCTATTCCTCCCTTTCATAATGGGAATATGTACCCAATGTCTGTTCTACCACTGTATCATAGAAGTAGATACATTTTTTTTTTTATCTACAGGTTCACAGCTGGAAGGAGTTTTGCTGAACTTTGGACCTTTAAATTGGTGCTGGAACAAGCTAAGACTCTGGGGACTGTTGGTATAGAATGATTATATTTTGTATGTGAGAGGGACATGAGTTTTGGGGGGTCAGGGGTGGAATAATATACTTCGAATATGTTTGTCCCCCCAAAGCTCATGTCAAAATCTGGTCCCCAATGTGACAGTGTTGGGAGTTGTTTGGGTCATGGGGGTGGATCCCTTATGAATATATTAATCTCTTGGAGGTGAGGCCCATGAGTGAGCTCTTACAAGAATGGATCAGTTCCCACAAGAGCTGGTTGTTTAAAAGACACTGACATCTCCCCTCCCCCTCTCTCTTGCTACTTCTTGTCATATGAAAATTCTACAGAAACTTACAGCTAACATAATGGTGAAAAACTAGAATTTTTCCTGCTAACATCAAGAACAAAGCAAGGATGCCCCTTCTCATCACTGATCTTCAGTATTGTACTGAAAGTCCTAGCTAATGCATTACGACAAGAAAAGGAAATAAAAGGTATACTGATTGAGAAGGAAGAAATAAAACTGTCTTGTTCTCAGATGATATTCCTACAAAAAAATAAATAAATAAATCCAAAACAATAAACAAAATATCCCTCCTGGAACTAATAAGAAATTATAGCAAGATTGTAGGATTCACGTTTAATATACAAAAGGCAATTGCTTTTCTATATATCACCAATAAATACATAGAGTTTGAAATTAAATCCACAATGTAATTTATATTAGCACCTCTAAAATGAAATACTCAAGTATCAATCTGTGCTGGTTAATTTTATTGTCAACTTGACTGGGCTAAAGGATGCCCAGATGTCTCATAAAACATTAATTTTGGATGCATCTGGAAGAGGTTAGCATTTAAGTTGGTGAACTGAGTAAAGAAGATTACCCTCACCAATGACATGGACATAATTCAATCTGTTGAGGGCCTAAATCGAATCAAAAGGTGAAAGAAGAGCTAATTTGCTTTTGTTTGAGCTGGGACATCCATCTCCTGCCCTTGAACATTGGCACTCCTGGTACTCTGGCCTTCAGACTCAGACTGGGACTTAACACTATTGATTCCCCTGGTTCTCAGATCTTTGGATTCAGACTGAATTATACCATTGGATTTTCTGTTTCTCTAATATGCAGGTGGCAGATCATGGAATTTGTTGCCCTCCATAATTGCATGAACAAATTCCTCTAATCTCTCTCTCTCTCTCTCTCCTCTCCCTCTCTCTCTCTGTGTGTCTCTGTCTCTCTCCTCTCTCTGTCTCTCTCTCTGTGTCTCTGTCTCTCTCTCCTCTCTCTGTCTCTCTCTCTGTCTTTCTCTCTTTCTCTTTCTCTCTCTCTTAGGCATGCAGAGACTTTGTTTTTAGAGCAGTTTTAGGTTCACTGTTTGTTAAGTTTCCTGAAGAACACTGACTAATGCAAAATTCAACAAAATATGTACAAGATCTATGTGAGGAGAGCCACAAAATGCTGATGAAAGAAATCAAAGAAGAACTAAATACTCACAAATGAAGAGAGGATCCATGTTCATGGATAGGAAGACTCAATATTGTCAATATGTCAGTTCTTCCCAACTTGATGTATGTATTCAGTACAATCCCAATTAAAATCCCAGCACGTTATTTTGTGAACATCAACAAACAGATTCTAAAGTTTATATGGAGAAGAAAAAGAGCCACAAGAGCCAACACAATATGGCAGAAGAGGAGAATTGGAAGACTGATGCAATTTGACTTCAAGACTTCCTATAAAGCTATAGTAGTCAAGGCAGTGTGGTATTGGTGAAAAAAGAGACCACTAGATCAATGGAACAATAGAGAGCCCAGAAACAGACACATAAATGTAGTCGACTGAAAAAAATATACAGTCAACTGATCTTTGTCAAAGGAACAAAGGTGATATGATGGAGCAAAGGAAGTATTTTAACAAATGCTGCGGGAACAAGTAAACATCACAGGCAAAAAATACGCAAATCTAGACATAGACCTTACATATTCCAGAAAAACACACTCAAAATGGATCATGGACCTTAAGGTAAAATGTAGAACTATAAAAGTCCCAGAAGATAACACTGTAGAAAATTTAGATAACCTTGGATATGGACGTGACTTTTTAGATACAACACGAAATGTGTGATCCATAAAAGAAATAATTCACAAGTTAGACTTTATTAACTTTGTGAAAGACACTGTCAAGAAATAAGACAAGCCACAGATTGGGAGAAAATATTTGCAAAAGATGTATTCAATAAAGTACTGTTATTCAAAATATGCAAAGAACTCTTAAAACTCAACAATAATAAAACAATCAACCTGATGTAAAAATGGGTATAAAGCCCGACTAGATATCTCACCAAAGAAGATATACAGATGGCAAATAAGCCTAGGACAACATCAGATGTCATTAGGGACTTGTAAATTAAAATGAGATACCATTACAACCCTATTGGAATAGCCAAAGTTCCAAAAATTGACAACACCTAATACTGATGAGGATGTAGAATAACAAATGCTCTCACTCATTGCTGATGGGAATGCAACTTTGGAAGACAGTTGGGCAGTTTCTTATAAAGCTAAACACACTCTTACCATATATTCCAGCAATTGGATTCCTTAGTATTTACTCAAATGAGTGGAAAATGAATGTTCGCACAAAAATCTGCACATGGATGTTTATAGCAGCTTTATTCATAAGTGCCAAAAATTGGAAGCAACCAAGATGTCCTTCAGTAGGTGAATGGATAAATAAACTGTGGTGCGTCTAGACAATGAAATGTTATTCAGCACTGTTGGACTGGATCACAGATCCCTCGACCCCATCCTGTGCACGTCGTGAGTCAAGTAAGTGAAAGAAAAATCAGGTAGCCACTGGCAAGGTTGACACACTTTATTTCAGATGCGAACTCTGCTGCCAGCAGTTCAAAGCCATTGTCTTATATACCAAAGTACACAATAGTGGCAACGAGCCAAGGGGTCCAGGGTGCACATGTGCACTAACTCTCCTCTTATGTAACTTGTTTCCAGTGGGTGTGCTGAATCACACACAGCCAGATATGAGGTGAGGGGGCCTGGCTGTACTGACTCCATTTTCCTCACAGGCACTAAAAAGAAATGAGGTATCAAGTCATGAGAAGACATGGAGGAAATTTAAATGCATATTACTGAGTGAAAAGAGCCAGTCTAAGAAGGCCACATACTGTATCATTCCAACTATATGACATTCTGGAACAGGCAAAACTATGGAGACAGTAATTAGATCAGTGGTTGCGGGGGTGGGGGTGAGGGGAGGAAGGGATGGACGGGTGGAGCACAGAGGAGTTTTATGGCAGTGCAACTTCTGTGTTTGATACTATAATGGCAGATACATGTCATTACACGTTTGTCAAAACCCATGCAATGTGCAACATCTAGAGCGAACCCTAATGTAAAGTGTGGGCTTTTAGCGGTAATGATGTGTGGATGGAGGATCATCAGTTGTAACAAATACACTACTCTGGTGTGGGACGTCAGTGGTCGGGGAAGCTGAGTGTCACAGAGGCAGCTGTGTGCATGGGGACAGGAGGTATATGTCAACTGAACTTTCTATACTTTCTGCTCAATTTTTTTGTGAACCAAAAACTGCTCTAAAAAGTAAATCTATATATAAAAAAAATCACCTGGTAGCTTTCAAAATTCTCAGTGCCCAGGCGACACCCAAGATTAACTAAATCAGGATATACGGGGGTATATCCTAGTACACCCCATGTAATCCCAAACTACAGTCAAGGCTGAGAACTACTACGCTAGAGAGTATTACTCTGACAGCAGTGGATATCAGAGTTAGGTTAGAATCACCAATGACATCTCAGTTAGAGTTAGATTAGAAATGCCAGTTACAGGGCCGGCCTGTGGCTCACTCGGGAGAGTGCGGTGCTGATAACACCAAGGCTATGGGTTTGGATCCTATATAGGGATGGCTGGTTGGCTCACTGGCTGAGCATGGTGCTGACAACACCAAGCTAAGGGTTGAGATCCCCTTACCGGTCATCTTTATAAAAAAAAAAAAAAAAGAAATGCCAGTTACAGTTACCTGGGCACTTTAAATATGTACTTGAGAGTACTTCAAAAAGTTCATGGAAAAATAGAATTAAAAGACAATACAAATCCTTCCATGAACTTTTTGAAGTACCTTGTAGATGACCAGGCCCCATTCGCTGTTATTCTAGTGCAATTTTTCTGAGGCATCGCCTGGGTACTAGTATTTTTAAAAGCTCTTCCGATGATTCTAATATACAGCCAGGGCTGAGAATCGCTGATCTCAAGAATGGTGAATTCCTGGAACATACGCTTCAAACTCTCCAGTCCTGCACCCATAGCAAACATCACTAATCATTCCAGAACTTTTTCCCAATGAGCCCAGGTGAGGTCTTGGGATCTCTCTCTACCCAGCCTGTCAGGCAGGGATCAATGATGGCTCAGAGCTGCCAGTGAAATCCCCTTTGGCATCTGCACTTTATAGACTTACTCCATCTCCAAACCAGAGATGGCTCTGTTGGACCTGACTCCCCCTGTTCCTGCCCCCATCTCCGTGACTTGGAAGTTCTGACATTTCACAGGGGTGCTCTCCAAGGCTGTGACTCTGACAGTTGTTCAGGCTTTAGGACAATGCTGTACGTTCATACTGTGCCTACAATCTTCAGATCTCAAGGACTTTCTGCAAACATTAACTCATTTGTTTGAAAAATATCTGGCAGTATGAGGACTAATGAGACAATGTTTATGAAACAATCTGTGCTCCCAAGATGAAGGACAGCATGCTATTCACATAAAAGGCACATTCAGAGGCTTCTGAAAACTCTTACAGGAGTTGGCTGACTTTGCTTTGCTGTGAACATCCTTTATGCCTTGGGAAGAGGCCACCCCCCAATTCTTTAGGGAGGCACAGTGATGTGGGAGAGGGGCAGCAAGAACAGCCTGGTAGAGCTGCGGCCTCGGTCACTTCCTAGTTTTGTTACCGTAAGCAAGTTTTTTAATGTCTTTCAGCTTCTCGTGCCTCGTGTCTAGTGGGAATGATAATGTCTGGTTCAGACAGTGTATGTGAGAATGCTGGCACGGAGCAGACACTCAATGTCGGCGGTGCTGAGGAGCTGGGAGCTGCCCCAAGCTGATTTTAAAGGGCTACATATGCAGTACACCTGCACTTAACAGAAGGGAAATGTAGAGCACAGTGCTGATTAGGAATCCAGAAAAGAGCCTTCCTTTGACTAAATGAGAATTAGAAGAATTCATGTTTTCAAAAAATTTGCCATGTTGATCTACAGTTAAGAACAATATCTATGCTGAGTCCAGGTTTACCCCAGAAGTCATGTTATATCCATCTGGACACTAGACCTCTCTATTCATACAAAACCTCTCAACAAATACATACTGAATGGTTACCCCACACCGAGCTGAATAACGGGGATGAAAAAGAAAGCTTTAATTTCCCCAATGCATGAGAAGACATCTCTGTTACAAATGCAGATCCACTTCATCAATTCTGAGATGCACATTTTTGTCACTGTATAACATACCTGAAATTGGAATGTATCTTATAACTGAAGACAGGTCATAGTTTAGTTAGCAGCATTTAAAAAAAAAAAGGTTCATAGAATAAATGGGGCATCTTGAGATCAGGGCATTTTAGATTCGATGAAATATGCTAATAACAATCCCTCAGGGTTGTCGAGGGGGTAACATTGGAAAATCACCTGCATTTGTTATTTACTGCTGCATCACAGACTACTCCAACACTTGGCAACTTAAAACATCGTTTTTTTCCCTCATGGTTTCTTTGGTATCCTGGTGCAGTTGAGCTCATGTTTTGGCTCAGGGCCTCTCAAGAGACTGCAGTCAAGGTGTCAAGTGCATCTGCTGTCATATGAGGCTTTATGGAGTGGAGGTCCCACTTCCAAGATCACTCACGTGACTGTTGGCTTCATTTCCTTGCACTGTGGGCCTCTCCATAAAGCTTCTCATAACAAGGCAGCTGGCTTCTCCTAGAGTGAGTGCTGAGAGAGAAAGACAGAGGCCAAGATGGAAGCTGCAGTCTTTTACACCTGATCTTGGAAGTTACATATCATTCCTTCTGGTGCATTCTACTGGTCACACAGACCAACCCTGGTACAAGATGGGAGGGTACTACGCAGGAGGCAGGGATCACTGGGAACTGTCTCAGGGACCAGCTACCATATAGCACCCAACACATCGAATGATGAAAAGAAAGTGAAAAATAAATGTTAGTTTCTTTGCCGTGTACAGCACTTTCCTTTTTACCTCATGTGAATGCTGTTGGGAGAGATGGAGTCTCCACTTGAGTTTGTATTACCATCAAACTCATCAGCTTCAGTCTCTGCAGTGGTATAGCTGGAGTGGCAACTGAAATAAAGGTGGAAGGCTGTTGAAGAGAATATTTTGTATTTGACTATTTGGTATGGCTGGTACCAGATGGAGAGCTTTCCATCTGGCTTGTACGCAGGATGGAGTTTTACCAAACTCTCTTTAGAAAAAAATACTGGAGGAAACTAGCTTAGGCCCTTTTTGTTCTGCCATGTGAGGACATAGCATTCGCCACTTCTGCCATGTGAAGATATAGCAAGACCCTCACCAGACACTGAATGCCAAAGCCTTGATCTTGGACTTCCCAGCCTCCAGAACTGTGAGAAATAATTTCCCATAATTTGTAAAGAAAAAAGGTTTATTTGGCTCACAATACTGGCAAGCTGTATGTGGCACTTGTGGTGGAAAGCAGCAGGGCAGCTGGTGTGAGAGAAAGAAAGAATGGGAGGGAGGTGCCAGGTTCCTTTTAACAGCCAGTTCTCACAGAAACTAATGCAGCGAGAAATTGCTCACTAGCCACCCCCTCCAGGGCATTAATCTATTCACGAGGAATACACCCCCGTGACCCAAACACTCTCGCAACACTGTCACATTGGGGATCAGATTTCAACATGAGCTCTGGGGGGACAGCACATCCAAACTCTATCAGTGGTATTTTGTCATAGCAGCAAAAACAAAGACAGGTCACAAGATAAACTTGCTCATCCAGGCATGGGCCATGTACGACCCCAGTGGGTGGCTGAGACAGGCCACCATGATTGGCAAACCCACCAGGATCACATGGAAAGAAAAAGGGGATTCCAGATAGCCAAAACAATAATACATGGTTGCTACAAGTAGACCTGGTGGAACACCACAAGGGACACTTTGTACCTGAGATGGAGAGAGGGACATGGAAAATAAATAGCAGAGCAAGGTGGCATCAATGACCAACTACAATTTGAACTCAGTGGTCCCTGGTCAAAGGCATGTATGTTCAGTGACAAAATGCAGAAAACCAGAGCAGACGCTAAGGGGCCTGCTTTGACCCCCTCCTCAACTCATTTCCAGCTCCCATCTAGCCTCTAGATAATTCCTTGGCCTTCTCAGCCTGCTAGCATCTCCAGAAATGGAGATGCAGAATCGTGCTGCAGGAAGATCCTGGACTAGAAGTCAGGGCCCTCAGCCTCAGGTTTACCCCTGACTCAATTAAGTTCACTTTCCTCTCAATAAACATGGCATTAGACCAGACAGTGGTGGAGGAAAGCATGGTGAGAATACGGGCAGGGTGGGAGGTGGAGGGAAGGAAGGATAAAACACCTCTGAGGAGGCTGGATATATTTCCAACCGCAAAGATTATGTTATCGATCTATAACTCCCCTGAAAAACATAAATGGCAATAAAAGTATATTTGGTATGACTTTATCTTAGCCCTACAAGAGAATCTAACTTTCTCTTGTACCCTTCGCTTTTTAGTGTGAGAAGAAGGGTAAGTGGCTTTTCCTTATGGGCCAGGACAGAAAACAGCTTCGGGTGCTCCAGGGGGAGTTTGTCCTTAAGAGGATATATATCATTCAAACCATCGAAGACAGGTAAGTACCCTAGACTGTCCAGGGAAAGGTGGTGTCAGAGACACCCTTTATGTTCTGGGAGTTGGGGGGTGGGTGGAAATAATACTACCACCCCACCCCTTGGCCATCCATGGAAAGACAGGATGGAAGACGGTTTTCTAAATGGTAGGATCCATTCCGACGCAGAGCTTCTGGAGCCAGCTCTGGGTGTACAAAACTGAAAGATCTGGGATTAACGGGCTGCTATCTTGGGTCCCCTGGAAAAGCTGAATATTGAGGGAGGACACAGTCCTCCGTGAAGGGGTCCTGTGACCTCATCAGTGATTGGGACCCTGAGGGCTCCTCACAGCAGAGAGGAGCATTTTAAGGTGAACCAGCTGGCCTTCAACAGTGACACCGTGTGGCTGAGAGAAGTAAGGACAGCCCTGGACCAATAACCTCTCTCCTCCTGAGATGAAGATAAATGCAAGCTGGAACAATCTGGGAGAGCGCACCGACCTTCCAGTTGCATAGTAGGTGGGGGATACAGCAATTCTACCATACAGAATTTTGTTTAGTATTGGCACTTCGAGTTGTTGGAACAGTTCATACTGGTTAGATACATTCTAAAATAAATGTTGTAAGTAGACTTTACTTACACTTCTGAAAATTTGTGACTCCGTAATACTGACTTTTGTAGGTTTGATGGCGCCCCTGCGCATCACACTCCTGGCCACTGAACACAAGCTTGGCTTTCTCTTTCACTGTACATGTCTTAGTCTGTTTGGTGTTGCTAGAAAAGAATACCCAAGGCTGGGTAATTTATAAAGAAAGAAGTTTATTTGCTTCATGATTCTAGAGCAGGAAAGTCCACAGTTGGGCATCTGCATCTGGCAAGGGCCTCAGGCTGCTTCCACTCATAGAGGAAAACGGAGCCAGTGTGTGCAAAGAGATCACACGGAGACAGAGGACACAAGAGGGGGGGAGGTGCCAGGCACTTTTTATTTTTTATTTTTTTAGTGGCTGGCCAGTATAGGGACCCAAACCCCTTGACTTTGGTGTTATAACACCATCCTCTAAGCAACTGAGCAAACCGGCCGGCCTCTTTTTAACAACCAACTCTCACGGGAAGTATTAGAGCAAGAGCTCATTCATTCACACGCAAGAGAGGGCGTTTATCTATTCATAAGGGATCCTCCCCCATGACCCAAACACCTCCCACTGGGCCCACCTCCCAATACTGCCACACTGGGGATCAAATTTCAACATGAGTTTTGTCGGAGACAAATGATATTCAAACCATAGGAGTATTCCAATTTGTTTTTTGGGTGGCAGGCTGGTATGGGGATTGAAATCCTTGACCTTGGTGTTATGACTGTGTTCTAACCAACTGAGCTAGCCACCAGCTCTCCAATTTGTTTTTTGAAAATGAGGAAGAGGGAAGAGTGGGAGGACCCAATTATTTTATATTTATTTAATTTTTATTGAAACATAATTGTACATATCTGTGGGGTACAGTATTGAATATCAATACCTGTGTGCAATATGTGATGCTAAAATCAGGATAATCAGTATATTCAGCATTACACAATGTAATCATTTTTTGTGTCCCTTTACCAATTTCTTGATAACGCCCTCTTGCTCCCTCTTTCCCATCTCTGGTGGCCTCAGTTCTATTCTCTCCTTTAGAAAGTCCAACAAGTTATTAAGATTCTCCTTTCTTTCTTTCATTTATTTGTTTATTTTTTTTTTTAGCTCCCACTTATGAGAGAGAACATGCACTATTTCTGGTTTATTTCGCTTACCATAATTTTCTCTAAGTTCATCCATGTTGCTGTGAATGGCAGAACTCATTCTTTTTTATGGCAGAGCAGTACTCCATTGTGTGGACATACCACATTTCTATATCCAGTCATCTGACGATGGACATGTAGGTTGGTTCCAACTCTTGGCTATTGTAAATAGAGCTGTGATGAACATGGGAGTGCAGGTGTCCCTTCAACATGAAGATTTCCATTCCTTCGGGTATATGCCCAGCAGTGGGATTGCTGGATCACATGGTAGATCTATCTCTAGTTGTTTGAGGAAACTCCATACTGTTGTCCATAATGGCTGCACTAATTTATAGGAGGACCCAATTTTTAAATTTCAAATAGGACTATACTTGGGTCATCACATTCTTCTCTAAGGCACCTTTCAGCTCAAATGCTCACAATTTTATATAGAACTGTTTAATTTCTCCTGGGAAAGTTATTCATGCTACTCACTATGGACATCTAGTTGATGAAATACTTCATTTTATTTCTAGCTGAATATCACAGTATCAGTTTCTCAAAGCATTTATTAATCTATAGAAATATGACTGTGTAAATTAGTTAAATGGTGTAGTTCACGTGGTTTGGAGTTTGAGCTCCAGTAGGTGTCAGGCATTGTTCTGGGCATGAAAGATACCGTGGTATAGAACAGAGCACAGCCTCCTCGTTCAAGGAGGCTACTTGGCTGGAGAGAATCATAGGACCTATTAAGAGCAGAGAGGAAGAAGATCTGAGCCAGTCTCAGTTGCCATCACTGCTTTTGAGAGGCATAAAGCATTGACAAATGTCAACAGCCAAACACAGAACCAGTCCATGAAATCAATAATTCACATGGGAGGCAGGACTACTCAGAAAGTGTCAGGAGTTGGAATCAAGACTACTCGGTTTTGAATCCCAGTTTCATCACCGAACAGCTGCGTGATCTTGACATATCACCTTATGTACCTCAACTGCTAACTGGAGAGACTCTACCTCAAGGGGGTGTAATTTAGGTAATGCTGGCAAAGGGCAGTGCTGAGCAGGAGTGCGGTATAAATTAGCACTGTAATGATAATGAGTCCAAACACTCTACCCAACGTGAGTGTCCACACCCCAGGGGTGGTTAGGGCAGTGCTTCAACTATTACTGTTCAAATCTGTACCAGAAGGTACCAGGAGGTAAACCAATTGACTTATTAAGAAGAAAAAAAAACAACAAACATTTATTAAGAATCTACTATGTGCCAAGCACAGTAAGAGGTACTAGATAAAAACTGGTCTGAAATAAATGTGACCCCTGCTCTTGCAGGGCTCCAAGATGAGACATGAAGGCTAGATGGCGCCCGTCAGCCAAGGCAGGTGGGGATGAGCGCTCCAGACAACAGGAACAGCAAGGACAGGGGACAGGACATGCGCAAGTTCGGGCAACTGAAAGGAGCGTGGGTGGCTGGATAGTGGTGGGCAAGAGGACGACATGCAGTGGATGATGCTCCGGGCATGTTTCGCTTGACTTCTCCAAGGCTCTGGACCTGCGGAACCTTGAGATTGTCTTCCTCTGATTTCCATGCTACTTCTGAGGCAGGGACAAAATAGAGACACACCCCAGGGAGGCTGCTCATAAATATTCAGATTGTATCAGCCAGTGCCAGGGCACTGCGTGGAGCAGGAGGGGTGGAGCATGGGCCATTTTAGGAGTTCGCTGGTGGGACAGAGAGGATGGAGAAGGTCAGGGGCACGTGCATCTCTCTCTGGCGGAGATGCCTGAGCACTTTAGCGTGTGCCTTTCCTCGGTAATAAAGGCCTATCGTGTTCCATTTCTCCGTCTCTCTCTTCCTTTCCTTTCACCTGTCCCATGAAAGGTTTTTCTTTCATGAACCAAGAACCTGGAAATGCTGCCTGTTAACACTTCTATCCCTTGGTTTTTCCCATCTTATAATGGGTTGAAGAGTGTCCCCCAACATTCGTATTTACCTGGAACCTCAGCGTTTGGCCTCATTTGGTAATAGGGTCTTTGCAGATATAATTAGTTAAGATAATTAGTTAGATGGATTAGGGCAGACCCTAATTCCAAGGGCTAGTATTCTATAAGAAGGCCGTGTACAGAAACAGAGAGAAAGGCACGCGATGACAGAAGCAAAGGTTAGAGTGATGCAGCTCAAGTGTTGGGGCACAGAAAACTGTTCCCCAAAATATGGTGCTTTGGCAGGCTGAGTGCTTTGAAAATTAAAAGGCCTCCGAAGTAAGCCACAGAATCGAGGTTCCTCTAACCTTGTCTCATTCCCCCAATGCCAAGCACCAACACAGACTTTCTTTGGAATTTCCTTATCTGACAAAGATTTACAACAGAAATGCAGTTGCCTTGACATCCCCTCCCTAGGAATCTTATCAGATAACCAGGAAAGAACAACCCCTGGAGGGACTGGAGAGACTGGGAGGTCCCCACACCTGGACAGATCTTTTCACAAGATAATACCTGCCTCTCAGGCTCATACAAATACCATTCAGATTCAAATTCCATTCAATTACTTACTCTCCCTCAAAAGGATGTTCTATATTCCCCTTCTCCCCACTCCCCTTTGAAGAACCAGTGTATAAATTTCTGTACCCTCCAGGTTACTGGAGAATTACTCTTGTGTGGTTCCCTATGCATTGCACCCCACCCCCCAGCATGTTAAAATAAAAGTTGTTATGACTTTTCTTCATATTAATGGAATCTTGGCAGTTGATTTTCTCAGCAAACCTTCAGGGGTGAAGAGGAAATTTTTCCTTTGGCCCCTACACAAAAAAATGCCAAGGACTGCTGGCAACCACCAAAGCTAGGAGACAGGCATGGGATAGTCTCTCTCAGAACCTCCAGAAGGAATCAGCCATGCCAGCACCTGAAGTTCAGACATCTGGTCTCCGAAACCATGAGACAATAAGTTTCTGTTGTTTTACCCACTCAGTTTGTGGTAATTTATTATGACAACCATAAGAAACTAACATGCATCTTTTTAACTGTTCATTCAGTCCTTTTCCTGGTTTCCATTTCCTGTGCATGCGTACTTCTGGTGCTATGCAAAGTTTTGAGAAAGAAACTAGCTCAGAACATCGAAGAAAATGTGAAGTCTGCTAAGCTTATCAGGCCCAGAGGGATAGGAGCATTGAGCTTCAGTCCGTCTTCCTTGCCCATGTCTGGGATAATTGCTAAAAGCATGTTTTGGCAACAGTGTCCAGACTAGTTGCCACCACCACCACCAGGTATAGATTACTCAAATGTTATCACTAGATGTACAATGTGACCCTGACTCTTTTTTGTTGCAATGTTCCTGGAATTTATGACAGAAAGAGCTCATGTTATTTTAGTGAACCAATGCAAATTCTTAGCAAACAGCTTTGGAATGGCCCCCTGACTTCTTCCTTTCTCACTTTAAAAATCTGTCGTCAACTGCTGCCAGACTGAGAATATATCCAAGGCAACTTGGGTTTATGTTTCCTGAGATGCAGTCCTCAGTCTCAGCCCAAATGAACTCATTGTTTTATATAATTTTGCCTCAGTTTCTTCCTTTAGGTCAACATTCCCATCCTTTGTTGATATTCCTTTGTTATACTCTCTCCTTGGCACCTCTTGGCAAACAGCCTTACTTTCTACCCAAGGTATCTAGCAGAGCAGTCTGGGAGTTAGCCCGGACACTTTATTTCAGCCTTCACATTCAATCAGTCACCAAGTCCCATGGACACTGCACTCTTTTTAAAAATTATTTTTCAAGAGGAAGTGGGGAGTAATACTTGCATATGATTTAAAAATATATAGCATGATTAGATAGACAAATGGAACAGACTAGACATTTCAAGTATTTATGCGTTAATGAAAAACAAAAATAGAGACTACAGTTTAGATATACCCCAAAGCCAACTGCCCATAACCGTGTAACCAAAACTCCAGTCATCCTGATTTTCCTGAAACACTCATGTCTAATCATAAATGATACACAACAAGTAAGATTTATGTTCTTGTCAGCATGATCCAGTGAAATTAAAGCGATCAACTATAGATAAATCAGCTTAAACAGTTCTACTCGCCTTAAAAGAAATGTTAATTTATAACAGCCAATCACAAAATATGTTAAAATATTTCCTCCTCTATGCTTTATGAACTGCTGTAACAGCTGTAAGGTAGCTCCTTACCCTTCTCAACATCTGTGGGTTCGTGAACTGTTCTTTTCTACTTGATTGATTTTGTTACTTGATTTGATTTTGTTTTTGAAATATGGAAGTGTAATTTTTCTTATTTGATTTGATTTTGTTTTTGAAATATGGAAGTGTAATAAATGATAAAGATGGTCACTAGGGTTTTGAAATATGGAAGTGTAATAAATGATAAAGATGGTCACTAGGGAAAATATTAACTTTTAAAAAAAATGGGGTAGGGATGACTGGATAGCTATTTCAGAAAAGGTAAATTTAGATTTCTATCTCATACAGCATACCAGAATAGATTTCAAGTAGATCAGCAATTACAGTGTCAAAACAGTAAGATATAAAAGTACTATAAAAGCATGAATGAATTCTTTATAATTGGGTTTGGGGAGAATTTTTTTTTTTTTTTTTTCCTTTTTTGTCTTTTTTCGTGTCCAGCAATGGATGGCAACCCTCAGTGTTACGCCCGTACCGGACCGGGACCGGCAACAGGATCGCAACCCTCGGTGCTGCGTCCACACCTCGCTCAGCC
>NW_007730938.1:115291-136703 GCF_000696425.1 Galeopterus variegatus | reverse complement strand
TCTTTTCTACTTGATTGATTTTGTTACTTGATTTGATTTTGTTTTTGAAATATGGAAGTGTAATAAATGATAAAGATGGTCACTAGGGAAAATATTAACTTTTAAAAAAAATGGGGTAGGGATGACTGGATAGCTATTTCAGAAAAGGTAAATTTAGATTTCTATCTCATACAGCATACCAGAATAGATTTCAAGTAGATCAGCAATTACAGTGTCCAAACAGTAAGATATAAAAGTACTATAAAAGCATGAATGAATTCTTTATAATTGGGTTTGGGGAGAATTTTTTAAAGGTATGAAACAAGATCCCAAGGCAATAATAGAAAATCTTGATAAATTTGACTACATAAAAGTAAAGGGTTTTTTTTTTGCAACGCATAAAACACCATAAACAAAGTCAAAAGACAAATGAAAACTAGTGGAAAATATTTGCGACTCATATTGCAGACAAAGGAATAATACATAAAGAGTGCCTAAAAATTCCCCCAAAATAAAATCCAAAAACCTGATAGAAAAATGGACACAATCATAAACAGACAGTTCACAGAAAGAGATATACAAATGGCTCTTAAACACTTAAAAAGATGTTCAATTTTACTCATAATAGGATAAATGCAAATTAAACTACACAGAGACATCATTTCTCACCTATCNTTTTACTCATAATAGGATAAATGCAAATTAAACTACACAGAGACATCATTTCTCACCTATCAGATTGGCAATATGTCAAAAGCTTGACGACACACTCTGATGGCCAGGCTGTGGGGAACACAAGCACTGTCATACAGTGCCGGTGGAATGCAGAACGATACAACCCGATAGCAGGACTAGGCAGTGTCTGACAATTATGATCATGCTATTGACCTTTTGATCCAGGAAAACCACTTCTAGGAAACTACCTTGAAGGCACAGCACCTCCACAAATATCAACGAGCACAGGTACAAAGTTTTTCATTGCAGTATTATTTATAATGGTAAGATATTGGAAACAATCCAAACAACCACTAATAAATCAAACTGTGATACAACTACATGATGGAGTACTATGAAGACATAACAAAAAATATGAAAGATTTCTATAATCAGATATGGAGTGATTTCAAGGATATATTATTAAGTGAAAAAAAATGAGCTTATGGTACACTACAGTGTAAAAAAAAAGTAAGGGGATATAAGAATATGTACATATACTTGCTTATTTTTGAAAAAAGAAACACAGAAAGAATAAAACAGACTAATGAAAATATCTACTTATGGAGGAGGGAGGGAATAGAGTGGAATTTCTTTGAATATACCTTTTTATATTGTTCTTTTTTTTTTTTGTCTTTTTCTGTGTCTGGCAACAGATCGCAACCCTCAGTGTTGCCCCCGTACCGGACTGGGACCGGCAACGGGATCACAACCCTCGGTGTTGCTCCCGCGCCTCGCTCAGCCAGTGAGCGGGAACCGGTCTGTATGTGGGATCCGAACCCTCGGCGGGAGCGCCGCTGCGCTCCCAAGTGGCGTACTGTAGCAGTGCGCCACCGGGCCGGCCCTATATTGTTCTGACATTTGAACCAAGTGAAAGATTTCATTTTAAAAATGTAGAAAAGATTTTTAAAAGGAAACCCTAAAATTGAATACACAGGAAACAAATACTTGTAATAACTTATCAAGATTTCTTTGCAGTCCCTTTTGTTCTTAGGAGATATCTCACTAAGAATGTGCAGTCAGATTACCGTGTTCCAGTTATTTGAATTACTCTTTTCTGCACCAAGCACAGTACCCTGATTGCACATCCTTACAGTCCTTTCATTGTAAAGAAAAAAGGGACTGCAAAAACTCTAAACTTTACATAATAGATCAGATTTACAATTTGTAGTAATATTAATATTGTAATTCTAAAGCTATTTTATGTATACTGTAGAAAAACAATAATTGCAAATGCCATCAGCAACCAAGATCTTCAGTGTGGTCATGTAGAAGAATGTCCTTGGTCTTAGGAGATGCCTAATGAAAGTTTTCCAGTGAAGTTTCATGATGTCTGCAACTTTCAAATGGCTCAGAAAAAAAAAAAACAATTATGTGAGAAGCATAAAGCAAAGGGGCAAAATGTGAGCAATTGATGAATCTAGTTGAAGGATAAACAGTGGGCACTGTATTATTTTTTCAATTTTTCTACATTGGAAATTTTTTTTTTTTTTTTTTTTTAAAGATGACCAGTAAGGGGATCTTAACCCTCATCTTGGTGTTGTCAGCACCACGCTCAGCCAGTGAGCGAACCGGCCATCCCTATATGGGATCCGAACCCGTGGCCTTGGTGTTATCAGCACCGCACTCTACCGAGTGAGCCACAGGCCGGCCCTCTACGTTGGAAATTTTTAAAGATAAAAAATTTATTTTAGAATAAGTAATATATCTCATTTGGCATTTTTAAAAACACCTTTTGCTATTTAATCAGAAACATCATTCATATCAGTAAAAATAAACTACGTTACGCTTGAGTAAGCAGCAGCATCAAAATATCCAGAGCTTAGAAAATCAGAGGTTTATTTCTTGCTTATGCTATATACCCACTATAGTCCACATAGAGAATCTATGCATCATGCTACAGTTGCAGGGCTTTCTCCAGCAGGGCCTTTCTCTATGCATGAACAGAAAGACAGCTATGGAAGGTCTCTCACAGACAAATGCTTGACTGAAATGACACACACAGCTCATTAATTACGTGACCAACTCACCCCAAAGGGAAGCCACGGATTTAGAAATATCTGGTGAGCAGTATTAATTGCTATTACATCATTCATTATGTTTCATGTCACAGTAAACATGGATGGATGTGGTAAGTTAATTCAGTGTAGTTGTTAAGAGCACAGATTCTGCAGCCAGATTATCAGAATTATAGCTCGGCCACTTGCTGGCAAATGTTGGGCAAGTTATTCAACCTTTGTGCCTCAGATTCTATCAGAAGCAGTATTATTATTTGAAAGTATGAAACTTAATATAATGCATTAAAGAAATTTCTCAGTGCTCCTTCCCCAAATCAAACAGTACAAAGATTTACAAGGAAAAGTTTCTCTCTCATATCTGAGCCTCATCGAACAGTTTTTCTCCCCAGATACAATTGCTACCAGCTGCAACATTTAAGAATTTATTGCCTTTTAGCACCAAACCCATTCTACATTTCTCTGCTTGTAATAATAAAACATCTTTCTTTTGCCAGCTGACACGGTGTTAAGGTTTGCCAGTAGAGGACACTGGAGGGACACTAGAGGGATTCTGGAGGAAAAAGGGGGTTCTCTTCCTGGTTCTGGTGGACTGCTGTTCTTGCTCCGTGGGCTGGTGTGTGGGCGACCCTGTCATGGAGCTTATCCAACCGGTTCCGTGGGTGCGCCAGCTGGTTTCCCTACTGCCAGTTCAGTGACAATCCTGCAGGCAGCTCCCTGGCAGCTTTCCAGTGAGTCCAGCTAGTGCCCCCGCCAGCTTCCCACCAAGTTCAACAGCTGTCTCCATGGGCAGTTTCCCCATGAATTTTGTCAGCATCCCCAGCAAATGGTTTCTTGCCTGCCCATCTCAGCCTGCTGGTTCCCAGGTTGCCAGGCCTGGCCTGTGACTCCCAGCCTATCAACCATGGATGAGCTCTGACTGGGGCACCCCAGAAAAATCCTCCACCATCTGGGGCAGCTCCCTCTCCAAGGAGTTCTGGATTCAGCCTTGAGGAGCACCTCCCTTCCACGTTCATTCCTTCCTTAGGTTCTCATCGTCAGCCCTGGGGTATTCTTCCGAGTTCTTTTATTCCCTCTTAATAAATTCCCTGTAAATAATCTTTCTTTATACTAAACCTTCTCTATTCAAATTATTTTGTGATTTCTGTCTCCTGAAGAGACCCTGACTGATACAACAGCTTCTTGTCATAATCTTCCAGAGGTACTCTATGCCCATGCAAGTTTGTGAGTGTGTGTATACACAATCTCATGATTTTTATATTATATAAATGGTAATATTGCATACATAGCATATTTTTAACTCAACTTTAATTGCATATCAGCATATATAGATTTATCTCATGTTAATAATTGCATAGATTCCATGATATAAACTATGTCACAACTTATTTAACCAGTTTCCTAGTAATGTGAAGGTAGATTTTCAGTCTTTTCTCTTCATAACTACTACAGTGGAATTCTTATTTGATAGCTCTGTGTGCCATGTGCAAGCATATCCTATCTGAAAAATCTCTTCCTAGAAAAGATTCTACTCTCTTAAATTCTCTCACAACCATCTTTATACTCACTCTTCTACCATATTATATACATGCTTCATTTTAAAAAAGATGAATATCTAGTATTTTTTCTTCAGTCGAACTAAGAAAGCATTTTTCAAATATTTTAATTGTTTAAAGAACATGTAAAATCAACAAAAAATATGTCCCAAGAAAGATTATCATTAGGTGCTTGGAGACAGGTATGGCCATGCATATATACACACACAGAAACTTTATCTGTGTATTCCCAGAGCATAAATTTCTTCTTGAGAATCCCTTATACACGTTTTAAAGTTAGTAACATTTTACACACACAGAAACTTTATCTGTGTGTTCCCAGAGCATAAATTTCTTCTTGAGAATCCCTTATACACGTTTTAAAGTTAGTAACATTTTCCTCAAACTTGTGCTAAATTGGCCTCTGTCTACATTCGGGCTGCTATAACAAAATACCTTAGACTGGATAATTTATAAACAACAGAAATTTGCTGCTCACAGTTTTATAGTCCGGGAAGTTCAAGATCAAGACGCTGGCAGATTCAATGTCTGGCAAGGGCTTGTTCTCTTCTTCAAGGATGGCACCTTCTATGTCCTCACACAGCAGAAAGGCAAGGCAGCTCCCTTCAGCCTCTTTTGTAGGGCACTAATTCCATTCATGAGGTAAAGCTCTTGTGATTAATCACCTCCTAAAGTCTCCCTCACTGAATACTATTACATCAACATTTGAATTTTGAGAAAACACCAGCAGTCCGGCCCCGAAGTAATAACATGAAAAACGAGTGAAGATGTTCGGTGTGGTCTGAGCCACCCCTGGTGTAACTCAATCCAACATTCCATTCTCGCAGCAGCACACCAGCTGCGTCAGGTGCCATCCTCTGACACGTCTGCTTCTTTTATTAGTGTGTCTGTTTTCTTGATCATCAAAACATCTTCCACTTTTCCTTTCCCTGCTTTGTATTGAGTCCATTCTCAAGTACTATTATTCATTTTTCCTTTTTTTTTGAAGTGAGGTATACTGAGATATAATTTCTATACAGTAAAATCCACACTTTGTAGGTATACAGTTTTGATAAATGCATATAGTTTTGTAACCACCACCAATATAAAAACACTGTATAAGGTATTTCCATCACTTCAGAAAGTTGTATGTGGCCTTTGGTAGTCAATGCCTCTCTCCACCCCAGCCCCAGGTAACTACTGATCTGATTTCTATCCCAACAGCTTTGTCTTTTTCAGAATGTCACATGGATGAAATCATACTGTATGTGATTTTACTTCTATCACCAGCAGAGGGCTTTTGAGATTCATCCATGTTGCAGTAATATCAGTAGTTCATTCTTTATTTATTGATTAGAATTCCACTTATGAATGTACAATTTATGTATCCATTTGCTAGTCAGTACTTCCAGTTTTTGGTGATTATGAATAAAGCTTCTCTAAACATTCCTGCACAAATCTTTATGTGGCTATGTTTTCATTTTTCTTGAATAAATACCTAGGAGTGGGATTGCTGGATTGAATGATATGTATATGCAGTGGTTTGAAGGTTTGTCCCCTATAAAATTCATGTTGAAATTTGGTTGCTATCTTGGTGGTGTTGGGAGGTGGGACCTTTGGGAGATCTGCCCTCACGAGTGAAATTAATACCATTATAAAAAGGTGAGTTTGGCCCCTTTTGCCTCTTGGCCCTTATGCCTCTGCCATGTGAGATCCAGCCCCCCTTCCCTCTGAAAGGTGCAGCATGCAAGGCACCATCTTGGAAGAAGAGAATGGCCTCACCAGGTACCAAACCTGCCAGCACTTTGACCTTAGACTTCCCAGCCTCCAGAACTGTGAGCCAATACATTTATGTTCTGTATAAACTACCCAGTCTATGGTATTCTGATACAGCAGCACAAAATGGACTAAGACAGTGCATGTTAAACTTTGTAAGAAACTGCCAAACTGTTTTACAAAGTGGCTGTACCATTTTGCATTTCCACCAACAATGAATGAGAGTTTCTGGGGCCCCACATCCTCACCAGCATTTGGCCTTTATTTCTGATGGAATTACTGCCATTGTCTCTGGACTGATCTCTTAGTTCCACACCTTCCAAATTCTAATTCATCCTTCAAACTGAAGCCACAGTGAACCTCTAGAATGCCCTCCCCTCTTCAGTGTCTCTGACTTCCTCAGGACAAAGTCCACATTTCTCAGCCCGATGTGCACAGGACCCATTGAGCTCTCACCCTCCCCACCCTCCCAATCACATCCCTTACATCCCACACTGGCAGCTGGACGCAGCCATCCTCGACTGGCTTCAAGTCACAGAGTGGCCACTGTCTTTTCTAACTCAGTGCCTCTGTGCAGGCTGATCAACTGTTTGGGCAGAGTGAAAGAAAGTGAGCCGAGATGCTGGGTACTGTTCAAGCTTTATTAAAGGAAAAGAATCTGCCAGGTTGTGCCCAAAGTGGGCGGCAGCCCAGGGCTGCCCTCAAAATGGAAGGCAGCACTAGATGTGGGGGGTGGGAGAGCTTATATGGACGGATACAATCAAGGAGGGGCATTATGCTAATGTGGATCAGGGTGGAGAACTGCGTCCTTGTGGAAGCAAAAGGGGGTTCTGTTTAAGTGAGGAGGCTTCTCTCAAAGGGAAGGGAGGGAAGGGCTTGGTGCTGGAATGGAAGACTAGGCCAGAGGCTATTTTGTGCTTATTGTGTGCACAATGGCGCCAGTCACGTCCAAAATCCATCACAGAGCATTTATTTTCTACCTTGAATTCCCAAAATGAAAGAATGCTCTGAATTTTGGGTAGCATTGCCATTCATGCAACTGAATATCTGCCTTTTTCAAACTATTTTTAATAAAAATTTCCCCAAATTCAGAAAAGAAGAAAAACCAGTACAATGAACATCTGAATTCAAATTCAACAGCAGTTAATATTTTGTCACATTTCCTTCATTTCTCTACTGTTCTTTTCCTTCTCCTGCTGCACTTTCTCCTCCTCTTTCTCCTTCTTCTTTTGCTAAACCATTTCAGAATAAGGTATATGCATCTCTTAAAAATTAGAGCAACCTCCTGCATAACACCATTATTACACCCAAATTAAAAACAACCTTCTGACATTGTTTAATATTGTCTATATTCATATTTTTCCGATTGTTCTCAAAATGTGTTTTGCCATGTTTTTTCCAAACCAAGACCCAATCAAGCTTCAGACATGGCACTTATCTCCCAGTGAACATTTAATTTTGAGACTTGGTTTACCCAGTGACTGCTTCTTAACCTTGAAGACTCAGTTCTGTCCCCAGCCTCCCAAGAACTCTCCCTGGAACTCCAGCTCCATTCAAAGTTCCTGTGCCCTTCAAGAGGCTTATGGCTAAATCTACTGGCTATTCAACATATTGCATTACAAATCTGTTGTTTAATTTTCTGATTTCCCCAACTAGACTCTGAGCATCTTGAGGGCAGAGAATTGGTATTCTTTGCCTCCATAGTCATGTCAATGCTCCATACACATTTTAAAAATAAATGACTGAACACACCTCCTCAGCCCTCACTGTGAAGAGTCAGAATACATAAATGGACTCTAGAAGGCTGGGAGCCAGGTGGAGGGGAGTGAAGGATACACAATGGTCTGAGAGGACATTCCACATGAATAGCTTGGGGGGCTTTGGATTGCAACTGTACACTCCTTTTCCACCCACAGTAGGCAAAAAGCTAGATGTTTACCATTAGAGATAAACCTAGAGCCTATTGGCACTATAGACATTTTGGGCCAGATAATTCTAGAGAAAAAATTATAAACACAAAAATTGGAAGGTCTGCATCCTGACAGTCCATTTCTGTTCACACAGCTATTCTCCTGCTGCTTTTCTAATATGTTTTTAAGTGACTGTTCATTCCCAGTGGGTCCCTAAATTGGACTCAGACCAGTACTGTATGCCCATGGTCAACAGAAGCAATCACAATTCATCTACTTTGAACTCTCAGCATGAAATTTCTCTCTGAACAATAGCCTTTTCTTCTGTTAAACTTTTGTCTTTGTGGCAAACTATTTTTTTATAAATTTCTTTCAAATACTTCCTTTCCTTCTTTCCCGCTCCCATCACCTGAGGGATTAATTCCAGGATGATACATTAACTCTGATTCTGAAGTGACTCAGAGATTGCATACCAAGACTATTTTAGGTGGAGTGTTTCCTCCTGAGTCACTGTGTCCCCTGGTGGCAGGCATCCTGCGGATTTCCTCAGCTCTGCTGTTGAGAACAGGAAGCCACAGCCAGAAGCAGGCAATGAGCACCACAGGGACCCTTCCCTGTTACTGGAGGACCAGCAAGAAAATCCCAATTTAGTCAAAATTCCTTGGCAAGAAAATTTGGAGTTTACTGGAGGCAAATAGCTTCAAGAATGTTATTTATGAGCACACATATCTTTTTCAGAAGCAGGTTAAAAAAGTTTTTTTAGGAATGAAATTAGGCAATTTTTTTAGTTATCTGGGGAGATTTTATTAGCTATTTTCATTAATGGGATAACTAATGACAAGAAAATTGTTCAACTCCCCTTTTCACAATTTTGTCAAGTTTTCTAGCCAGTTATAACCTCTTCATTCACTTTAGTTGCTGTTACCAAACAGTCCTCCAGATGACAGCTGGTCCCATGCCTCCGACACCCCAAGTCTTCATAACTACATGTGACATGAAACCATCATTAGAGACACCGTTTGTGGCTCAACCAAGTCTGGGAACTACTAGCCATGCATGTTGCCCTTCCCTGGCCTGTCTCCATGGCAGACATCACTAATCTATCTAGCTCATCCACCTGCACGGAAACCAGTGTGCCTTCAAAACAGCTCTGCAGGCAGCCACTACCAAGGAATCAGGATCTCCAAGTCTGAAACCTATTTGCAATGAAGAAGAGGAGGTTAATGCATTGAAATATACAGGCAAGGGTGAACATGGTGGAATAGTTCAAAGAATATGAAAGTCTTGTGTTTAGCTTCCAGTGCCTGGGAAAGTTTTAAAAATTTTTCTTAGATCCATTTTTTTTTATATACATGCAAAATGGAGTTAATAATACTTTCACCTTAGTGTCATTTAAGGATTAGTTTTTGTTTGTTTTTAATGCTTGTAAAAGCTTCTATCACAAGGTCCGGCACATAGAAGATACTCAACAGACATCAGTTTATCATGATTATTTTGCAGGAGGCTCTGACTGAAAGTGACGGCTTACTTCACTGACACTGCAAATTACTGGAAGCCACAGCATTTTTACGAGGTTGAAAATACTCAATGATTCCACTCTCCGGAAATATTAACAAAATGTATTCTTAGTCACTCCTCTTCAAAGTACAAAATATTGGCAATAAAAAACTTTTTGTGAAATCTCAACTGAGTTAAATCTTCTTAGAACCTTGCAAACACATCTGGTAATACGCAGGTTGCTTCTGGGTTTTTTGGGAGCCGATGACCCTCTTCAGTGACTCTCCTGTTCTACCCCTCCCTCCTCTCCCAGTCCTCATTTCAGTGCCTGTTAGAACGTCCACGAGAGTGGCTTCAAGGTTAGGAAAACTGAAAGCCAAATCAAACATTTTCAATTTTTTAAACTTCACTGTTCAAAAGCCAATGGGAGGGGGAGTGGTGACTCTTGGCTGAAGAAATTGTAAATTTCAATGCTGGATATTTCTGTCATTTTCCACCCTCAGTCCACTCTCCCTCAAGCTTAGTTCCTCTTATTCCTTAAAGTATTTAGCAACTAGTTTTCTAAGTGTAGTCATTTTTGTCCAAAATTGCCATTGTCTTAATTGTTGATTGTAATATTCATTGTAAGTGGTCATTCCAATACCCAGCCCTCTCAGTTCATTTCTTCCAAGCATCTTGTCCTCTACCCCAGCTGGGCCACTCACTCCCAGGGTCACCTCTTGTATCAGTTTGCTGGGACCACCATGACGGAAGACCACAGGCTGGCTGAGACAGCAGACGTTTATTTTCTTATAGTTCTGAAGGCCAGAAGTCCAAGATCAGGGTGTTGGGAGATTTGCTTTGTTTCTCCTGAGGCCTCTCTCCTTGGCTTGCAGGTGGCCACCCTCTCTCTGTGTCCTCACGTGGTCTTTTCTCTTCACATGGGGCCCCCGATATCTCTCTGTGTGTTCACATGTCCTCTTCTTACCAGGACCAGTCAGACTGGGTTAGGGTGCACCCATCGACCTCATTTTAACTTTGTCACTTCCTTAAGAGCCCTGCCTCCAAATTTAGTCACAGTTGAGTTTCATGGAGGTTAGGGCTTCAACATATGGATTTGGGGGTGTGTGTGGGGGACACAATTCAGCCCATAACATACCTGTAGACCTTGCATTCACCAATCCTTGAAACATCTTTACAATTCTGAATTCCAGCATCTCATTTCTCCATCACTACCTCCTACTTTCCCATCTCTCTCTCTCTCTGCTACCCCAAACCAATAAACCTTCAACCACACTGGAACACACAGTCTACAAACCCAGCCCCTTTGTCACTGTGCCTCACCCCCTCATGTCCTGCCTCCCTCCTCACCCAGCTTGTTCCATGGGCTGTCCTCACACTCTTGCACACATTCTTGAATCCTTTGCTCCATTCTCTCTTCATGGTACTTGCCTGGCAAAGTCCCCAACCTGGTTGATTCCGGCCTTCTTTCTGCTCTCTTTCAGACCTCTGGGCTGTCCTCACACTCTTGCACACATTCTTGAATCCTTTGCTCCGTTCTCTCTTCATGATAGTTGCCTGGCAAAGTCCCCAACCTGGTTGATTCCGGCCTTCTTTCTGCTCTCTTTCAGACCTCTGCAGCTGAGCTCCCCAAGGAAACACATGAGCCGCTGCCCGGTCTTGCTGGTCTCGCCATCAATTCACGATCGTCACCTCCGGCGGTTTCTCACCACCTGCCACATTTCCCTAGTCGGGACACTCTCCCACTTTCAGGGCAACTGTTTGAGCTTCTCTTCTCTCTAAACCTTCAACACTCTCCTCCCATTCTCATCTCAACTGATACACGTGCTTCCTATTTCTCCGAGAAATCAGAAGCAAGCAGAGGTTCCCACAACCACGGCGGGCCCACGTGCTCCACTGGCCTGCGCAGGGTGGCGGTGGCGAGGGCGAGGTGCCCTGCCCCATCTGTGCCCACCCAGCTTCTCGCTCACAGAGGGCACCGCTCGCCCCCTCCCCTCTCCCCTGCGTTGTCAATCGCCACCTCCCCTCCCGTCACCACGACAGTATACAAACGTGCTGTCATTTTCCCTGTTAATTTTTTTCCCTTGACTCCCCCCTTCCTTCCAGCTACACCCCGTTTCTTTGCTTTCCTTTACAGAAAAAGTTTCCAGAAGACTTACCTCTTCTATTTCCAATTGCTCTGCCTCCACTCTCATGCACTCACTCCAGCGGGACTCTCATCTCTAGCCCACCGTGAAAGCTTCTCTTATCAAGGCCACCAGTGACCTCCATATGGCTAAATCCAGTAGCTGATTCTCAATCCTCCCATGTTACTCGCCCAGCATTTAACTCACGTGATCGATCACTCCTTCTTCCTAGAAACGTGAGAATAAGCTCCTGGTTTTTCTTCTGACTCACTGGCCACTTCTCCGTCTCCTTCGCTGGCTTTGTCTCACGTCCCCAAACTCAGTTCTGGACTGCCCAGGATTTAGTCCTGGGGCCTCTTTTCTTCCAATGCTCATTTCCTTAGTGTCTCGTGGCTCTAAACACCCTTCCTATGCTGATGCCTATCACACACTTCACCTCAGATCTCCCTGAACTTCGTATTTGTATATCCAGCAGCCTGACTGGCATCTCCACACAGATTTCTAGTAGGGTCTCAAAACTGAGCGTGGCCGAAACTGCCCACATCATCTTCCCCCTCCCAAACCTGCTCACCCTACTGCCTTCTTATTTTAGTTAGTGACAACTCTATTCTTCCACGTGCTCAGGCCCCAAACCACGTAGTCATCCTTGACTCCTCTCTTTATCTTACGCCTGCATCCGATCTGTCACCAAATCCTGTTGGCTCTACCTTCCAAATATATCCAGAGTCCAGCTGCTTCTCACCACCCTTGCCGCTACCATCATGGACTGAATCACTATCCTCTCTTACCTGGATTGTTGAAATGGCTTCATAGCTCATCTCTTTTCTTTCACCCACACCCTTTCACAACCACCTGTTCACAACACAACAGCCAGAGTGAGACTTTTAAAGCATCAAGTCATATTTATGCTCAAAATCAGCCTTCATTGTTACTGCTCTTCTGCCTCAGCTGGCTCCAGCCACAGCGGTCTCATTGCTATGGCTCACTCCTGCCTCAGGGCTTTTGCACACTTGCTGTTTTCTCGGCCTGAAATGCTTGTCCCCAAGTTCTCTGCATGGCTCACACCCTCCACCTCCGTTAGGTCTTTGATCAAATGTCACCTTTTCATTAAGGTCTTCCCTGACCACCCTTTTTGAAATCACATCCCGACCCTTATCCTCTGGTACCCCTAGTTGCCCTTCCCTGATTTATTCTACTCACACTTATCATCACCTGATATGCTGCTGTATGTTATACACACACTCACATATATTTATTTTACTGTTAGTCTCCCCTACAGTAGAATGCAAGCTACATGAGGGCAGGGATTTGGACTATCTTGTTCACTGATCTTTTCCACACTCTTACACAGCACCTGGCACATAGAAGGTGCTCAATAAATATCCAGCCAAAAATGTGTCTCTTCCCAATCATCCCAAGAACTCTAGTAAATATGATTTTAGGTTGCTTCTCTGTTACGGGGAAAAATATCTAATGCCCAGATTTTGTTGATGCACTTACATTAAAAACACTAAAGGAAAAAAAAAATCATATCCACCAGGGGGTGCCAAAAAACTTCTTTGGAACTTACCATAGTTTAAGACTGCCAAATTTGAGGTTTGTTTTGTTTGAATCCAAAAGTGGCTTCAAGTATCTGAATTTTCTTTTAAAAAGTATAATTATAGTATATTTTAAAAATTATTCATAGAACAAATTTTTATTCTCCTGAATTAAAAGTGTATATGTTTATAGTATTAACAGCTTCTGGATGATATAATAACATATTAAATACAAATACTTGTGGGATCAAGTTTCAGGACTTTATGACACAGAATTCTTTGGGTGCAGGGAGGAGTAAATATGCAGACTTTACTTCTGATCTCTGTACTATTTTGCCAATTATGTTCCTAAATCTGCCTTTTTATTACTGCTCACTCTCAAAATGCGCCTGGCACTGTGTTTTGCACACGTAATCTCGTTTAATCCTCACATCATCTCTCTGGGGAAGGCATTGCTTTTTATCTTCATTTCACAGTTGACGAAGTTGAGACTTACAAAAGTTAAGTCAAGCAGAGTGCTAGGGATACCAGCAGAAAAGGGTGGAAACTGATGGAACAATCCTGGAACCCTTTACCACTGCTGTCTACTTGTCTTTAACATATTATACCAAGACTCCTTTCCATAATCCTTTCCTCATGTCATCATAATTAGAGATCTGTGGCTCTTAAATTTAAGGCAATAATTTGCGAGGGAGAATTCTTAAATCTTTTTTTCAAACTTATTACTCATAAAGTCTTAATTGAAATACCCATCTTCTTTTACCTCCTTTTCCTTAACAGTAAGAAAGATATTCATTTACGCCTGTTAGTATTTTCCAGGGAGGTGGAGATAACAGATGTGAACCCTTGGAAGGAAAGCTCTGCTGATCTTGAAACAATAAACTTACCAGCTGTCTTTTTTTTTCTCACCCATCAGTCCCTTTCTTAGTCCTTTTTTGTACTCCTTGCAGTTTGAACAATGGTTGGTGAATACTAAGCACACGATAAAGAACATCGAGTGAAAGATAGATATATAAAGAGGGTATAAAGTCAGGATATTTTAACAAACATATCATGCATAAGCTTCTTTGGTAGTTTTCTCTTCAACCCTCTGTCTACAGTTGGATGAAATGTGCCAGACTTAATTCCAGCCCCCACCCCAACTTCCTTTTTAAAATAGGCTCAGGGTTAAGTCCTTAGTGCTTTAATCCAGAGGAAAATGACTTATTTTAAAAAGCGGTGAAAACACCACATTCCTTTGGCACAGGATGAAGACCAGCTCAGCTCTTCAGCGGTGATCATTGTCTATTGTTCTGCAAACAGTAAACCACTATTTCACACTGAGATTGTCGGCTGCAGTTATAGTCCACATCCCTGGATCCTCATGAATATGAAGTGAAGGGCTCTGACCCAGAAAGTGGTAGGTAATCTCAAAAGAAAAAAGAAAAAAGAAAAAAAAAAAGGAGGGTGGGGAACAGGTAGGAAGAAAAATAGGCTTTATATGATTCTGTGCTCTTGAAATCTCCTGCAGGTTCTAAGCAGGGTAAAATGGGGTCTCGGAAGTGTGGAGGCTGCCTGAGTCGTCTGCTGATTCCACTTGCACTTTGGAGTATCATTGTGAATATATTATTGTATTTCCCAAACGGGCAAACTTCCTATGCATCCAGCAGTAAACTCACCAACTACGTGTTGTATTTTGAAGGAATCTGTTTCTCAGGTGTCATGGTAAGTGTGACTTTGGAGACTTGGGATCTCCGAAGAGGGAGTTGTTATTAAATATTGGCTTGTACCTTGGAAAAGTAATGAATAATGAAAAAATCATTCTACTAATCTTGGGTTTAGGATTTGGAAGACGGGTGGGGGCAGACGGGCAGGTAGTTAAGAATTGGGGCATAGCTTTGTTTTTCATAAGCTGCTCAGCAGTATAGCCGCAGCAATGCAGGAAATTAGTCCTAATGAAAGTTTGTGGGACACTGGCCTGTAAAAATATTATGTCCTCATGAATTCTGTGTATCGATTTAAGCTATTTGATCCCCAGTGGCATTACTCTTTTCCAGAACAGATTTTCTGTCTGCACTCATGATCTCTCTAGCTTGGGAGGGGCATTAGGACAGCATGGAAAAAGCAGATTCAGACAAACCTGCTTTCATATCTAAGCTCTGTCATTTGTGCCATGAGACCTTTCACAAATTATTCAATGTGTATGAGCCTTAGTGTCCTCATTTGAAAATGTAAATAATGACATTTACTTTTCAGAGTAAAATCACGTATATAAAATGCCCAGGACAGAGACTGACATGTGATAAGCAGCCAGTGACTTGTGATTATAAATACTCATTAAATAATGGGCTAGGCCTTCATTAAATAGTCCTACATTATACCCCTAGTAATGTAGGGTGTTTTTGAAAACTAAATCAAATTACCAATGGTAAGAATCCAGGAATGTTTTTCCTGATAACTTTGTGTTCTTTAAAAAGAAACAGGCCTCCTACATTATACCCCTAATAATGTAGGGTGTTTTTGAAAACTAAATCAAATTATCAATGGTAAGAATCCAGGAATGTTTTTCCTGATAACTTTGTGTTCTTTAAAAAGAAACAGGCTGATAGTAAATCATGTTGGCAACTCAGAGGAAAAGACACTTACTTTTCCTGATCATATCATTTCTAAAAACAATGCACTGTGCACTGTAAGCTTACTAGATGATCGACAATATAGAAGGAAATTCCTTATAATCTATGTCTACATCTTTGTGGGTGTTTAATAAACATTAAACATAAATAGCTATGTCAGAAAGCAGTTTTCCTTTGGTTGTTTTTTTTTAAAAGATGACCGGTAAGGGGATCTCAACCCTTGGCTTGGTGCTGTCAGCACCCCCCCAGTGTGTTGGCTTGGTTCAAGGGTACTTCAAAAAGTTCATGGAAAGATGGAATTAAAAGATAAGATGAATCTTTCCATAAACATTGTGAAGTACTCTCATGCAGACAAAATACACTGGAAAATTTGAACCTAAGACGGTCTGAATACAGGGGGAATTGAAGCTACTTTAAAGAGATGTAATTTCAAATTTACCCTGCCTCTCACCTCCATTCCCAGAGGGCAGAAGTGGAGAAAGCTGGCAAGTCCCAAGCTCTGGTGAGTGCTTTCCCTTGTGCTCCACAACTGAGTCAGGGAGAAATGTGGGTTCTGCTGCCCAGGGTGGTATTCCCACGTCTATACCACTTACTCCTCCTTAATCATCAGCTTACGGTAATTGCTAACCATGATAATAATGGCTAACATTTATCAATCAGTTATTATGAATCAAGTACTATGCACCAAATTTTATGTAAATTACCTCACAACAACCCGATGAGGTGAGTTCTCAACACCATTTTATGAGGGAAGGACTCTCCAGTTCACACAGCTAGAAAGGGGCAGAGTTGGGATTCAAACCCAGGCCCACCTGACTCCAGGACGGATGCTTGGAGTCAGTGTCCTCTGATGTAACCAGTGTCCCGTTTCTGATGCTGTGTCTCTTCCCCGTAGATGCTTATCGTAGCAGCAGTTCTTCTTGTCCTGGAGAATGATAACAGCTGTAAATGTTCCCAGAGTGAAAACTGCAGCAAAAAGTATATGGTAAGAGCCACGGTTTCTTGAGGAGGGTTGAGTGGGCTCCAGCTTTCTTGTCTGTCATGCAGAAACATGAAAATATTGGCACTATTGTGACCTCTCAATATCCTATCAGATCAGATACCAGAGTTTGCTCCAAAGTTCACTTTCCCTTCCGCTTGAGGTCTTTGCTTTTGTTCTGAAGATGCTCTTCCAGAAATTCAGGATTTAAAGATACATAAAATTAGGAAATAATTACTATATTTTCCTAACTGGGTTTCCAGGAGTCTATTTTTTCCCTTATCAACTTTATGGAGGACTAATTTACATACAATAAATGACATTCATTAAAAGTATACAATTCCATGAGTTTTTACAGTTGAATACACCTACGAAACCACCATCACCATCAAGACAGAATATTTTCATCACTTGCAACAGATTAACCTTTTGTCTGTTTTTTGTCATTATGGATTAGTTTGTATTTTATATAACTGGAATCATACAGTATTTGTCTTTTTTTCTGCCTTCTTTTACTTAACATAATGATTTTTAGATTCATCCATATTGTTGGGTGTATGTGTATACATTTTTTAAAAATTGGAACTTTAATAATAATTAAAATAGAACAAAGGAGAATAATACAACAACATTTTCTAAGCCTGTGTTCTTGCATTTTCACCAGTATCCTTCTCCTAGATGAGGCACCCGTGGCTCAGAGAGAACGTTTGATTTATTAACTGGGAGGAGCTTGACCACGAAGTCTGGTCGGCATTCTTTGCAGCAGTGGTTACATGTGTTAGCTGCACATTGCAATCACCTGGGAACTTAGGACAATCCTAATGCCTGAATTCCACCCCTGGAGTCCCTGATTTAGTTGGTGCAAACTGGGCAGGGATTTTTTTTTGTTTTGTTTTTAATCTCCCCAGGAGATTTTAACATGTAGCCAAGATGGTATGGCCAACTCTCTTTGATGCCCTTAGAAAATTAGATTATTTGCTTAATTTAGCACCATGTCCCTGGTGGAGAACTAAAAAACTGAAATACACTCCTCGTGTGTGTGTGTGTGTGTGTGTGTGTGTTCTTAACCAATTGACTCAGACATCCCCCAGTAGCTACTTGTGTTATAATTACGGAAAAGTTTTCAAAATTGCCTATGTTAAGCAATGGATTCAGGTAGATGTTTAAGCTACGATACTCAGAGAATTTCCAGAAAACAAATATATGTGCCATTAGGTATATAACAGAAATCAATGTGTTCAATTTGCCTTAACTCACTATTAGTATTTACAACACCAATGGGTGCTAGGAATGGTTTGAACAGGGTCTTACAATCAGCATTGAATGAGATTATTGACATTTTTTTTTTTTTTTCCTTTCTGTCTTTTTTTCGTGTCCGGCAACGGATCGCAACCCTCAGTGTCGCGCCCGTACCGGACCGGGACTGGCAACGGGATCGCAACCCTTGGTGTTGCTCCCACACCTCGCTCAGCCAGTGAGCGGGAACCGGTCTGTATGTGGGATCCGAACCCTCGGCTGGAGCGCCTCCGCACTCGCAAGCGGCGCACTGTAGCAGTGCGCCACCGGGCCGGCCCAAGATTATTGACATTTTATTGGGAAGAGCAGGATGAAGGGAGAGAGGGAAGAAGGGAGAGAGGATTCGCTGGATTTCCTGTTTGGCTTTTTCATGGCAGGCTCTAGAATAGAGGTCCCAACGCATGTACTCCCAAAGCCAAATATGTGATGTAAATGAAAGAAGTAAGCCCCGTAGACATTAAAGCAAAATTTCCACTTGAGGAAAGAGAGTTGCTACACAGGTCCAGCCAAATATTGCCATGATGAAATTGGGCAATAATTCTCAGTTTTTAGTAGAAAGTAGAAATGCGCCAGGTGGTTAGAGCGCCGAGTTATAACACTAAGGTCAAGGGTTCAGATCCCCTTACTGGCCAGCTGCCAAAATAAAGGAAAAGAAAGTAGAAATGCAGATTTTTATGTAAACTTCTCAGGTATAAAACATAGCACCAGTTTTTAACTTCTGAAGCTCCAGAATGAAAACTGAGGTTATCCATGATTCACTTCTTGGTTGCTATCAGCTATGGTCTGAATGTATCCCTCCAAAATTCATGTTGAAATCTAATCCCTATTGTGATGGTATTGAGATGGGCCTTTTGAGAAGTGATTAGGTCATGAGATCTCTTCTTTCTTGAATGGAATTAATGCCCTGTGAGAACACATAGAAAGTGCCATCTATGAGGAATGGGCCCTCACCAGACATTGAACCTGCTGACATCTTGATTTTGGACTTTCCAGCCTCCAGAACTGTTAGCAAGAAAATTCAGTTGTTTGTAAATTACCCAGTCTAAGGTATTTTTGTTATACCAGCAGGAATAGACTAAGATAATATCCATCCCTCCATCAAGTCTGGTCTTCTATCAAAATACTTTGGACAATTATCCCCGGAAAGCAAATATTGGTCAAATAAGGGCACTTGGGATAATAGCTAATATTTTTATTATACTTTAGTTTTTGGAACAGCTCTGTTACATATGTGCTATTATCATCTACATTATCTACAATTTACAGAAAATGAAGCTATGGCTCAGAGAGATTCTTATTCCTGCTTTGTTTGGAGGCTTCCCTTGACTGTGCTGTCTACTCATTGGATAGTAATGTGTGTGTGTGCATACGTATGCTGTGGTTGCCAGTTTCCTCAAATGAAGAAATTTTTCACTGACCTTCCCATGAACTGCTTAGGATACATTTGATAAACAAATATCTCTATCTTTGCAAAACATCCTTCTTCCTTTTGTGAAGATGGTATTAGTGAATAGGCAAATTTTCTTCATGAAGTATAACTAACAGTAGTTTACCATTTAAAAAAAAGTAGCTCTATTTATCTCAAAACTTTATTAAAATCAATATGAGAAATATAATTTCAAAGAGCATTTAATCATATGTGAAGATGCCAATAAAATAATAGATACTAAATTTAAAAAGCAGAATTATTTCTTTCTTAAATTGCGTTCTTAAATTTTTTCTTTAGTTTTCCATGATGAGGATATATGAATGTTATAATCAGTGAAATCATTTTAAATAAAGAAATATAATTTGAGATCATTTTTATTCCTAAAATCACAGGTTTCTTGTTCTTGATTTTTCTGGCTTCAACTTTTGGATTTATCATCAACTGGCCACTGACTACTCTCACCTTGACATCACCGTTTATAAGACTAAATTAATTTTTCTCTTAAGCCGAACTATCCCTGCTGACATCCCTATTTCTGTCTCCTTTTCCCCATGCCCCAACTCAGGAATTTTTTTCAGTTTTTCTCCAGCTACTCATTTCTTCCGTAATGTGTTTTCCCCCAGCGTTAGGTCGTTGTCTCCTCAACTTGGAAGTTGTCTTCACATGGAATCCTTATATTTGGGTTCTCACACTTCCAGCTACTCACTACCACTGCCAGAGCAATCTTCCAAAAGCACATTTCGGTCATGTCACTTCCTTGCTCAAAAACCAATTACATGACTTGTTAGAAAACCAGCTTATTTCAGGTCTACTACTCACTACCACTGCCAGAGCAATCTTCCAAAAGCACATTTCGGTCATATCACTTCCTTGCTCAAAAACCAATTACATGACTTGTTAGAAAACCAGCTTATTTCAGGTCTAGTGCAGGGTAAGCTCAAAGTGAGCCTGGGACACCTTGTGCCAGAAAGCAAGGAAATATTCCAAGAATGATAGGGTATGTCAAAGGGCACAGGAGTTGACTGAAAGGGATGTTCCCACCATCCAAATTTGTACCATCTGAATATCTAAAAGAATAATAGTAATTATGGATTATAGCACATTAAATTAGAAAATCTATGAGTCCACAATAATATAGAAAGAGAGAGGCAAAGGACAAAGAAATGGGAAATGGAAGTTCTTCTGTGCATAAGATGATAATTTATAAATGCAGATAAATGATAGAATTATAAAAGCTGCATATGACAATTCCCGTGTGATCACTTGTACGCGAATAGCTACGCGAATCATCAGTGGATGCTAAATCCATCAGTTGAAATGTTGTTAGGAAACAGAATACGATACTGTCTCAAAGTATTATCTCACCAATTATTTACTAATTGACAAGTGGGAAATGTACCTTTACAGAGGAGAGATCTGAGGGACGCCCTTAATCAAGAGACCAAAGTTAGCACCACAACAGCATGAGAGGCCCACGGCGTGCACCACACAAATCGAGTATTCTTGCCAAAATGTTTGAATCCAATTATGAGGAAACAATCAGAAAAACCCAGAATGTGGGACATTCTACAAGACAACTGGTTGGGATTCTTCCAAAAATATTTGATATCATGAAAAACAAAAAGAGAGAACTAGTGCAGATTAAAGGAAACTAAAGAGATGTAATCTTGTACATAAACCTTCATGGTCCTGTACAAAAAAGTAAAAATCGGTTACAAAATAATAGAATATTTTTATTTTTAGGAGTTGTATGCTGATATATTTAGAGGTGAGATATAATGTCTGCAACCTACTTTCAAATGGTTCAGCAATAAAAATGTGTAAATAAATAAATATGTTTGTATGTACACATACATATATGTACATGTGTATACATATACAAATGTGTGTGTGTATACACATCACACAGAGAGTGAGAAAACAAAAACAAACATGGCAAAATATGCACAGTATGTGAATCTAGGTAAAGGGTCTGTAGGGGTTCATTAATTGCACAATACTATACC
>NW_007730938.1:99794-115143 GCF_000696425.1 Galeopterus variegatus | reverse complement strand
AGATTAAAGGAAACTAAAGAGATGTAATCTTGTACATAAACCTTCATGGTCCTGTACAAAAAAGTAAAAATCGGTTACAAAATAATAGAATATTTTTATTTTTAGGAGTTGTGTGCTGATATATTTAGAGGTGAGATATAATGTCTGCAACCTACTTTCAAATGGTTCAGCAATAAAAATGTGTAAATAAATAAACATGTTTGTATGTACACATACATATATGTACATGTGTATACATATACAAATGTGTGTGTGTATACACATACACACGGAGAGTGAGAAAACAAAAACAAACATGGCAAAATATTCACAGTATGTGAATCTAGGTAAAGGGTCTGTAGGGGTTCATTAATTGCACAATACTATACCTTCGATGTCATAGATTTGAAAATTTTCTTTTAATAAAAGGCTGTGGGAGGTGGGGTGGGTGGGAAGCCCCTTGCCCTGAAGAATAAAGTCCAGACTCCTTTCTCTGGCATTCAAGACCATCCGTGGCCCGTATCTGCCAAGCTGCAGTCACTGTGTAAGCTACTTGAAGGCTGAATTGTGTCCCATCAACTCCATTTGCCCAGCATTAGCACCATGCCAATCCGGTCTTCAGAAGCTTCACCCCTCACTCATCTGAATGAACCCCCTCTTAGATCAGACCATCTGCCTACTATCTGACAACTCCACCTGCACCCATTGGCCTATGACTTTTGCTCATTCTTTTAATGAAAACACCGTCCTCCCAATCAATCCTATCCTCACCTGAGTATGAATAAAAACATCTATGCAGATATTAAAATATCACCTTTACAAGAGAAAAGGCAGGGGTCATAGCCTGTAATTCTTAGAGAACCCACCCTTCCTAGAAAATAACAGGTGTTTTGACTGTTTTTGGATTGATCCCATCCTTTCACTGCATTTCTGTAAGAGGTGATCTCTATTTTGATATCAAAATTCCAGGAAAAAAAGGAAGAAAATTAGTAAATAGCCTAATTACCTATATGTGGTACCAAATAAAAAGTCATTAAAGAACTTATTTTTAAGATCAGATAGGTTTGAATTACATTTTTCCATTTTTATGTGGGCATTCAATGTCACATAGATTGCAGTGGGCTTGGATCAGTAGGAGAAGGTACTTAATCTGATAATTTATCCACAATATCCCCTTGTCTCATTCTATGACATTAACCTTCTTCTATGTTTAATTTAGACACTGCTGTCAATGATCTTTTCTGCCCTTGGAATTGCTTTCTCCGGATACTGCCTGGTCATTTCTGCTTTGGGTCTTGTCCAGGGCCCATACTGCCGCACCCTCAACGGCTGGGAGTATGCCTTTGAAGGCACTGCAGGACGGTAAGAAATAATTCCCCAAACCAAGAAGGTCAGAAAATGAGAAACACCTGCCTATTTTCCATGATCACTTTGGGCCTCCACGTGGCTCCCATAGTGCAGAATCTTCCTGTTAGTTTACTAATATCCAGACCAACTTATTCCTGCACTGATCTTTGTTTAGATGTTTTTTCTCCAGTCCTTTAATACCATATGCATTCAACATTTTGAGGCTGTCATGGAGATATCCAAATGAAAGGTGTGTTTCTCGCATACTTCGGATTAGGGCTTCATGGTTATTGTGGTCTGGTAACTGCTAGAGCTTGGGGCCTGAGTGGTTCTAGTGCCTCAGTCTTGTTTTGTTGCCAGACACATGATCTGTTACAGGTGGGAAAGGTCTTGGCTGGGAGAGAATAATGGTGCCCTTGGATGGCCCCACTCTGGGCTATGGCAGCAGGAGAGACACAGAGATAGAACCAAGCAGGGCGGTCAGGGAAGTGTGGTCTGAGACCCAGGAATGTGACAAGGTGCAGGAGTTTGTGGAAGGAGCCAGGAGCTTACCTACCACGTACTGAAGAAGGATCTAGAGAGTTAGCCTTGCTCAGAAGGCTGGTAGTCCAGTCAGGTGTCGAGCAACCCAATCCTGGATCTCAGAATTTCTCACGCAGGCCTTGTGCTGGGCTTATTGGGCTACCAGTACCTACAGAGGCAGCTCAGGAGGTAGCAGCGCCCAGAAAGAGATACAGGAGAGGCCCACTGATTCTCTCTTTGTCTTTATCTGATGCTCAAAATTCTGTTGGAATAAAATGAGGATGTTTCTGTCCATCTTCTCAACTCCCCATGATTGGCTGGCTCTATTGTTCAAAGGCCATGTCTGTCTGAGGTCTTACATGCACACTGAGGCCTGCACGGCAAAGCTGCTTCTGTGCCATAGCTGCCTTTATTCTGAAGGTTCCACAAGGTGCCACATGCTATAGCCTCTTTTAGTAAGCAGGGCTCTCCCACAGGTCAGGAGAATCTAGACAATAACTTCAGGCCTTACTGAGCAATTGGGGGAGACACTCCTGTGGGTTTTAAGGGGCTTAGGAAAGAAGACCCTCATGTAGAAATTCCCAATGGGTGCAGAAAACCTCTTTTTTATGCTGTCAACTCCTGAACTTTTCCCTACCCCCAAACCAAAGAAGACTCCCCTTTCAAATGCATGAATCTCAGGCTGCTCACTACTCCTTAGGCTGTCCTTGATGTTTGCTTTCACCTTTCCATCTATATGAAAATATTTAAAGGTGACACAATGTTTGGAGGCCATTCCAGGAAGCTAAGTCTCTCATTTCCTAGATCAGTTTCCAAGTCATGGTAAATGCAGGGGGAGACAAGTATTAATATTGAATAATATCTCAGTTATGCATTTGTGCATTTATTCAGCAAATATTTATTGAGCACCTATGTCCAGGCCTTAGGCTAGGTGCTAGAAAATCAGAGATAAATTACGCAGGTTCCCTTCCCTTTAGAAACTCACTCAGACCTGACAGAACATTGTACTGAGCTGGAAGCCTTAGGGTAAATGTTACCCTTGGATCACAGGTCTTTGATGCTTACAGATCTGGATTCAGGTCCTCACCCCACACCTCTTAGTTGTAAGATGAATGACCTTAGACAAATATCTGGACATCTCCGAGCCTCTATAAGTTGGGAATAACAATCATTTCTACCTCACAGAATAGAGAATTAAGTGAGACGAAATAAATTCTCACAGCATGCCACGTTTTATTATTAGCATCATTATCCTGCATATTCCTTTCTGATATGACGTGCTTCATCTGCCATGTGCCAGAAGGTCAAGCCACTAGCATGTTGGCTAGTGAGGATCCTGCATCAGCTTTCATTCAACAGATATTTGTTGATCATTACAATATGTCAGGCACTGCCTTAGGTCTTAGAAACCTGGCCATTAAGAAATGAGTAAAATATAATCAGTGCTCTCAGAGTAAACAGACTGGGAGGGAAATGGAAACAAGTACAGATACAGACACAGGTATAGACAGAAATACAACAGATGAAGTAAATGCTGTGGCAGAGCTGTGTGTGGAGGCTGTGCAGGGAGTGGGTGTCAGGGAAACTTCTCTATTCCTTCCCGACCCTGCTAGTGCATATGATTCTCTGCAGTTTACGAGAAGGAAAAAACAGTACCACAGTCTGGGAGAAAAACAGAAACCCTGCAAGTCCTCTTGTTGTAAAGGGTAGGATAATTTGTGCAGAGCAGGTACCGGCAACAGTCTAAGGTAAGGATTTGGAGATATGCGTTTTCTCAGTGGCTATGACTGAGGGTATGAGATGGGTTTAGGAAAATTGTAACAGAAAACCACATCTGTATTGTGCTTTATAGGTTCCAAAGCATTTTTACACACTTCTCCCTGCATATTCACAATAACCCTGGGGTTAGGTGTTTTAGTGCCATTATCAAGATAAAACTCTGGAGATCAGAGGGGTCAAGTCCCTTGCCCAAGGTCTTACAGATCCAAGAGCTCTGACTTCATATTTAGTGCCATTTACCACCTGATATAAGGGCCATTAGCAATATCAAGAAATTCTCAGAGTGCCTCTGAGTGTCCTGGAGCATTAGAGAGTAGGAAATCAAGAAAGGGAGAAAAAAGAAGGTTGAAAGGGAGTAGGAGAGAAATAGAGGAGGGAGAAAGAAAAAAGAAGAGGTCGTGGTGGTGAGAGTGGTTACCAAAGCACAGAATGAATCTCAGGCACCAACACCCACGGCCACTTGGCCAGCACTCAGACTGCCTGACGCTGTTCTCAGAAGAGCCAGCTTGTCTCTCTCTCTCTGTCTCTCCATATATATACATATCATCTATGATATGATATCGATACATATCATATATACGTAAACATCTATGCCCCATAAATGTATTTGATTGCTTTTGTTTGGGATTTTTTTTTTTTTTTTTTGAGGAGAGCAGTTCTCCATTTCAATTTAGTTGAACAGAGAAATGCTGCAGGCCATTGCACAACTAGAAGTGAGTCAGGTTGATTCAGCGTGATTTTAAGACTGTCTTGGGAGTGGTTTAGTTTTCACACTTCTGTGCTGAACTAGACTGATTGAAACTTTCGATTTGTTGTGTTCCCACCCCATAATCTAACTCTTCTTCACAGCTGTGGGACTGCAATGTTCTAAAGCAGAGTTTCTCATGACGTGAATCCAGAGCAATGGCAGCAGCACCACTTGGGGACTTAGGAATGCAGTCTCAAGCCTCATCCAGACCTTCTGAACCAGAAACCCTTGGTGGGGTCCAGCAAGCCCTGTATTTTAACAAGCACTCCAGATAATCCTGACACAGACTCAACTTTGAGTAGCACTTGGCTTTGGAACAGAGCCGAGGAATTTCAAGCAGAACATCTCCTATTTTGTCACATGTGTGATTTTATGTCCCAGGGCAAGCTTAACCCTGTCCCTGACAGCCCTGGCCAATTTCTGGACCCTAGAGAATGGGCTCTCTCTACCTCTCTTGGTATTGATACGAGCTGCCTTTTATTGCTATTGAACTCTTTGGTGCGCGTCTTGCCTCCTAATTGAATTGGAATTGCCTTGAAGGTGGGCATTGCATTCACAATAAGCTGTCTAGCTCAGTGCTATGTATAAAATGTGTTCAATATATGTATCTGAATGATTTTTAAATATATTCATTAGTATTTAATATTACTATATATTCAATCAAATATATTAATTTCCCAAACATATAAGTTCCTGTAGCCTTCATCCTCGGAGCAAGTATGTAGACTTGGCAGTGGGTCTCGTTAACCATTTCCCTTCCCTCTCTCAGTTTCCTCACAGATTCCAGCATATGGATTCAGTGCCTGGAACCTGCACATGTCGTAGAGTGGAACATCATTTTATTTTCCATTCTCATAACCCTCAGTGGGCTTCAAGTGATCGTCTGCCTCATCAGGGTAGTCATTCAATTATCTAAGATATCGTGTGGAACCTACTCAGTCATAATCCAGGTAACAGATCCTTACTGCACCTGTCCCTCTTCCATTTTACCCCCACTTCCCAGGATTCAACTAGTCTTGTTTGAAAAGTCTTTAGAATTCCATTCTATATTTCCCATTTCTACTGCCCTCATCATTACTCAATGTCAAATATCTCAATTTTTTCTGATATCCTGTTGTGTCTGTTGGCTTATCTATATGGATTGGATCAACTGAATAATTGTAAAATCTACTGTGTTGTATGGTGAAAACAGCCTAAGTGTTTTGAATGAGCAGCATTTCAGTGCTCTATGTAAAGATAACCCAAAACACAAATAAGTTTTGCTATTTATTAAAATCCTCCTGTTCATAAAATAATCAAAGGCTCAGAACCTTATCCCATTGAAATAATTTTTCTTTTAAATGAGCGCATTAGCGAGTGGTTTTGAAGAGGCGAAATATGTCTTTATCCTACTGAAACTACTTCATCTGTTAAAATACTAATGTTAATTTAGTTATGGTTGAAACTGCTAAACCTATTTAACAAGTCCAGAGAAAAAAATAAATCACATATGAGATATCTTGCATTTTGTTTATCAACATGTAATGTATAAACCCTTCCTAGCAGCTGCAGATAGACATTTTCCCGTTCAATCATGTTTTGAATATAAAATATGTTTAAGTTTCTACCTGGATTGTGGATAATCAATCAAGCTAAATTCATACCTTTACTTCTTTTGTTTTTACTCTTTCCTGTAGCCTGGAATCATTTGAAGAAGTACAAGACGGTATTCCATTATCAAGACTTGGCCACCTATCTAAGTTCTATATCTATTGTATAGACTCGAGGGCAATATTCAGGTGACGGTGTTTTCTCCATTTGGTGTTTATTATGCTCATTTGTGAAATTTACAATCCTCACTGGAAGTGCCAATCATCCCACACTTCCATTTAGAATTTTTTTCTAAGTAATATGTGTCAGGAGATTTAGAAATGTTTATATCCTTTGATCAAGCACATTTGTTCCCAAGAATCTATACTATGGAAATAAATAAGAATATGAGATAAAACTTTATGGAAATTGTATATTGCAACATTGTTTAATACTCAGGAAAATTAAAAATACCCCAAAATTCTAACTTTAGGGGAAGGATTAAATAAAGAGGGGTACATTAGTTGTAAAATTATACGGTCATTACAAGTGAATTTTTGAAGATTATAAATAATGCTACATGAAAAAGCAGGTTACAAGTTTATGTTTACAGTATAAGCATAACTATTTAAAATAAGCAAAATATCAAATAATCAAAATTTAAGATAAAAACTAAATCTAGAAGGAAACACACCAAAATGTCAACTATGGTCATTTTGGGTCATAGATGACCTTTCTTTCTACTTTTTGATATTTTCCAAGTTTTCTTTATTGAATACATTTTACTATAATTTTTAAAAAACTCAGATCTTTACTATTAAAAGTTTCCTATTTTTCAACCTTTAAAGCCAAATGCTCTTTTCACATATTTCCCAACACTGACTATCTGTAGACATCATGGAACGACACTTCAATCAACACTCAATGAGGAAAGTAGTGATACGGATAAGCCAAAAAGAATTTTATATAAATTCATGTGCTCTAACTAAATGCTTCGTCTTACTTTCTCACTCCTAGTGATAAGTGTGGAGGACTAGAAGAGGGAGCCTTCAAATAAGTGGGCTAAAGAAAATGACCATTGGCCTGTCGATACCTGTGTCATGGGGATTTACCTCTACCTGTATTTACTTTTAAAAAAAATTTGAAGTAGGAATTTTATATAAATTCATGTGCTCTAACTAAATGCTTCGTCTTACTTTCTCACTCCTAGTGGTAAGTGTGGAGGACCTGAAGAGGGAGCCTTCAAATAAGTGGGCTAAAGAAAATGACCATTGGCCTGTCAATACCTGTGTCATGGGGATTTACCTCTACCTGTATTTACTTTTTAAAATTTACCTCTACCTGTATTTACTTTTAAAAAAAATTTGAAGTAGAATATTTACAAACTTTTCACCTATACGTGCCATGACTTCCTTGAGGACAGCAGCCATGTCTTACATTTTCCTGTTGTCCATAGGGTCTGGCACACAGTGGGCCCAGTAGGCACTCAAGGCTGCACATTTGTGCCAGGGCCTTCTGCTCTCCATGGCTGCTCTACTGAGCACTGTCTCTATCACAGGCTCACTGTGCCTCAACACTTCGGCCACTTCCCCACTGCTCTCCTCCATAGGCACTGTCAACAATGTTTTGTCAACACCTGCTCTGTGCCAAAGCTGACAGTATTCTGAGGGAGAATGCATTTCTCTTAGTGCCTGCTGTGCCAACAGCCCCAACTTTTAAGGGAAGCCGCCCTCTCCACAGCCCTTGCTGAAGCAAGTGTCTTGAAAGCAAGCCATGATAACATGCTGCATGACCCCATGCCCTGAGCCCAGCTGGCTGAACTAGGATGGGCCCCAGAGCTATGGGCAGCCTACTGCTATACTAGTGGCTTCTGACTTAGCCTAGAGTGAAACATTGTCCAGACAGGATTGGTGGTTATTCTAGCTTGAGGGTTAGAACTAGGAAGCCAAGAATGAAGCAACTCAAACATTGCTGTCAGAAAAATGATTAAGGATGAAGAAGAAAACCAACATACAGAGAGTACCTGAATCATGTTAATAACGGTGTCTATTTGGAAGGAAGACTCATGGTCCCGTGGTCCCTAAAACTGCCTTGTCCCTAAAACTGTCCTGTCCACGATAAACACAGACAGTGGACATGAGGCCTGGTTTCTGCGCTTGGATACCTGGATAGTCTCTCCTTTTTATTACTGTGTGGATCACTTCAGTAAACGCCACTACTAAGTCAGTGCAGCTCCATTCATTGCCAACTGCAATGACCCAACCAAAGTCTCCCCTTTGTAGATGCTGTGTTAGAGGGATCCTGAGGCAGAGATAGTTAGGCTCCAGAGTTTTACAGAGTTTTATTTAACTATATTTTAAAACTCTCACTTGTAACACTCCATTTTCCAAAGGGCTTGAACATGAGTTCTGTAGGACCTGAGCCAGGAAACAAACCCAAGCTACAGACACATGTTATACTCAGAGGGGCCCCTCCCCTGTGACAGCCCAAGAATTTCTCACTCTATCAGGCCCATAAACTTGTCATGTCCAGCACCCTCTTTTTTAAGTTCTCCCAAAGACTTCTGAGCCCTCTTGTAAACAGACTTTTTGTGGGTCAACTCCACCAGTTTGTTGACACACTCAGACTGTCCAAATCTTGTTTAGATTCAATATGGTCCCGTACATTGACTGCACTATAATGGATGTCAGATGAATGACTGCACCACAGGACTGAAAACATGCTCTAACAACAGGTGTACAGCCAAAAGCAGTATGGTGTCTCTATCAGTAAAATTAAATTTTAACAAAACCACCAAAAATTCTACATTTGAAGAATATATGCTGATGATGCGATTTCAAGTAAAGAAACTGGATAAAAATATGTGTGCAGTTTGAGCCCGAATTTTTAACTAACCATATAATACACGTAGACATGTACAAACATTGAGATACATAGACAAAAGATTGTAAAAATATTGAAAAGTTAACAGTTAATAATTATCACCTGATGATAAGATTGTGAATTATATTTCTTTACATTGTTCAAGACTGTATTTTCAAAAATTTCCTTTGAAAATATGTTTCTTGAATTATTGGAAAAAATAAATGCTTTAAAAAATAAATTTAAAAAGCAAGTATCTTCTAATCCTTTCTGTAAAATCCATTGAAGGAGCTGCAGATAGAAGAGAGTATACAAGTATGTATGTGATAGCCGCTTTTCTTACTTTTTCTAAAAATACTCTTTCCACTTTCTGAGTCTCAGAGACTATTGCCAGCTAATCATAATTGAGAATGATATCTATTTTAGGCATTTCTACTTTTCTTATTTACCTCCTATTCTTCTTGCTTCCAGCTCATCATTCTTTTCTTAACATCTTAAATTGGATGCCTAGCTTATTAATTTTCAACGTTTTTTCTTTTCTTAAAATAAGCATGTAAGACTATACATGTTTCTTTAAGCATCACTCTGGCTGCATCTAGCAAGTTTTGAAATGTATTTTTCTTATCGTTCAGTTATACGTTTTTTCTTTTCTTAAAATAAGCATGTAAGACTATACATGTTTCTTTAAGCATCACTCTAGCTGCATCTAGCAAGTTTTGAAATGTATTTTTCTTATCGTTCAGTTATAAATATTTTCTAGTTTTTCTTATGCTTTATTTTTTGGTCCATGAGTTTTTAAATGTGCTTTAAAATTCTCAAATATATGAGAGGTTTTTTTTGTTGTTATTTTTCAATTTATTTCTAACTTAATTGAATTGTGGTCATAGAAAGTGGTCTGCATGATTCTGATAATTTGAAAATTTTCAAGATTTTTTGTAAATTTTCTTTGTGCTTAAAAAGCATGTGTTTTCTCCAAATATTGGGTGCAGAATTCTATATGGGTCCATTAGGTCAGTTGATAATTTTGTTGCTCAGATCTTCCATATCTTTCCTTTTTGGATGTTTGCTTGATCTCGCGTTGCTGTGAGGATCAAATAAATGTGTATATGTATGTATACACACATATATATATTAATTTCTATACTTTTATTGATGTATATATATCTTTCTCAGAAAATAGTGTTCGGCACATGGCTATGATTTATTAAGTCGCCCATAGCACAGTGGTATAGATGTAGTCTGGAGTNGAATTTTATATAAATTCATGTGCTCTAACTAAATGCTTCGTCTTACTTTCTCACTCCTAGTGGTAAGTGTGGAGGACCTGAAGAGGGAGCCTTCAAATAAGTGGGCTAAAGAAAATGACCATTGGCCTGTCAATACCTGTGTCATGGGGATTTACCTCTACCTGTATTTACTTTTTAAAAAATATTTACAAACTTTTCACCTATACGTGCCATGACTTCCTTGAGGACAGCAGCCATGTCTTACATTTTCCTGTTGTCCATAGGGTCTGGCACACAGTGGGCCCAGTAGGCACTCAAGGCTGCACATTTGTGCCAGGGCCTTCTGCTCTCCATGGCTGCTCTACTGAGCACTGTCTCTATCACAGGCTCACTGTGCCTCAACACTTCGGCCACTTCCCCACTGCTCTCCTCCATAGGCACTGTCAACAATGTTTTGTTAACACCTGCTCTGTGCCAAAGCTGACAGTATTCTGAGGGAGAATGCATTTCTCTTAGTGCCTGCTGTGCCAACAGCCCCAACTTTTAAGGGAAGCCGCCCTCTCCACAGCCCTTGCTGAAGCAAGTGTCTTGAAAGCAAGCCATGATAACATGCTGCATGACCCCATGCCCTGAGCCCAGCTGGCTGAACTAGGATGGGCCCCAGAGCTATGGGCAGCCTACTGCTATACTAGTGGCTTCTGACTTAGCCTAGAGTGAAACATTGTCCAGACAGGATTGGTGGTTATTCTAGCTTGAGGGTTAGAACTAGGAAGCCAAGAATGAAGCAACTCAAACATTGCTGTCAGAAAAATGATTAAGGATGAAGAAGAAAACCAACATACAGAGAGTACCTGAATCATGTTAATAACGGTGTCTATTTGGAAGGAAGACTCATGGTCCCGTGGTCCCTAAAACTGCCTTGTCCCTAAAACTGTCCTGTCCACGATAAACACAGACAGTGGACATGAGGCCTGGTTTCTGCGCTTGGATACCTGGATAGTCTCTCCTTTTTATTACTGTGTGGATCACTTCAGTAAACGCCACTACTAAGTCAGTGCAGCTCCATTCATTGCCAACTGCAATGACCCAACCAAAGTCTCCCCTTTGTAGATGCTGTGTTAGAGGGATCCTGAGGCAGAGATAGTTAGGCTCCAGAGTTTTACAGAGTTTTATTTAACTATATTTTAAAACTCTCACTTGTAACACTCCATTTTCCAAAGGGCTTGAACATGAGTTCTGTAGGACCTGAGCCAGGAAACAAACCCAAGCTACAGACACATGTTATACTCAGAGGGGCCCCTCCCCTGTGACAGCCCAAGAATTTCTCACTCTATCAGGCCCATAAACTTGTCATGTCCAGCACCCTCTTTTTTAAGTTCTCCCAAAGACTTCTGAGCCCTCTTGTAAACAGACTTTTTGTGGGTCAACTCCACCAGTTTGTTGACACACTCAGACTGTCCAAATCTTGTTTAGATTCAATATGGTCCCGTACATTGACTGCACTATAATGGATGTCAGATGAATGACTGCACCACAGGACTGAAAACATGCTCTAACAACAGGTGTACAGCCAAAAGCAGTATGGTGTCTCTATCAGTAAAATTAAATTTTAACAAAACCACCAAAAATTCTACATTTGAAGAATATATGCTGATGATGCGATTTCAAGTAAAGAAACTGGATAAAAATATGTGTGCAGTTTGAGCCCGAATTTTTAACTAACCATATAATACACGTAGACATGTACAAACATTGAGATACATAGACAAAAGATTGTAAAAATATTGAAAAGTTAACAGTTAATAATTATCACCTGATGATAAGATTGTGAATTATATTTCTTTACATTGTTCAAGACTGTATTTTCAAAAATTTCCTTTGAAAATATGTTTCTTGAATTATTGGAAAAAATAAATGCTTTAAAAAATAAATTTAAAAAGCAAGTATCTTCTAATCCTTTCTGTAAAATCCATTGAAGGAGCTGCAGATAGAAGAGAGTATACAAGTATGTATGTGATAGCCGCTTTTCTTACTTTTTCTAAAAATACTCTTTCCACTTTCTGAGTCTCAGAGACTATTGCCAGCTAATCATAATTGAGAATGATATCTATTTTAGGCATTTCTACTTTTCTTATTTACCTCCTATTCTTCTTGCTTCCAGCTCATCATTCTTTTCTTAACATCTTAAATTGGATGCCTAGCTTATTAATTTTCAACGTTTTTTCTTTTCTTAAAATAAGCATGTAAGACTATACATGTTTCTTTAAGCATCACTCTAGCTGCATCTAGCAAGTTTTGAAATGTATTTTTCTTATCGTTCAGTTACAAATATTTTCTAGTTTTTCTTATGCTTTATTTTTTGGTCCATGAGTTTTTAAATGTGCTTTAAAATTCTCAAATATATGAGAGGTTTTTTTTGTTGTTATTTTTCAATTTATTTCTAACTTAATTGAATTGTGGTCATAGAAAGTGGTCTGCATGATTCTGATAATTTGAAAATTTTCAAGATTTTTTGTAAATTTTCTTTGTGCTTAAAAAGCATGTGTTTTCTCCAAATATTGGGTGCAGAATTCTATATGGGTCCATTAGGTCAGTTGATAATTTTGTTGCTCAGATCTTCCATATCTTTCCTTTTTGGATGTTTGCTTGATCTCGCGTTGCTGTGAGGATCAAATAAATGTGTATATGTATGTATACACACATATATATATTAATTTCTATACTTTTATTGATGTATATATATCTTTCTCAGAAAATAGTGTTCGGCACATGGCTATGATTTATTAAGTCGCCCATAGCACAGTGGTATAGATGTAGTCTGGAGTCTGATTGCTCTGTTCAGACCTGGGCTCTGCCTTATTAGCTGTGTGACCTCGGTCGAGTTCACTCCTGCTTTGATCCTGTAAAACAGTAGTAACAGGGTCGCTGTGAAGACGAAGTGGGTTAGCACAGGTAAAGCTCTGAGAACCGGGCTGTCTTAACTCGGAACCCAGGTGCAGTCGAAGCAGATTTGGGACGGCTGAGACCTGGAAATGCCACAAAAACAACAGAAAGGAAAGGAGATGGAGGATGGTCACAAGGTCACAGGGACAGCACAGGGTCAGAAGTTTGGGGAGAGAAAGATAGGAAGGTAAGAGTTAGGCATTGTTAAGCTGGACGAAGTGGCCAAGATGCCAGCACTTTCCTACTTTCTTCTGACACGTGCTTGAAGACTGAGAGCATAAAGTCGTCATACTTGGGTCCTAAAACTCCCGCCTCTGGCTCATTCATTTCCATCCCACTGAAAAGCTATAAGGAACAGGGGCAATTCAGGTTACTATTAGGAAAACTACAACTACTTGTATCCAGACTCCTGACAGTTCTGTTTCCTGCTCTGTGAGGTGAAACTGGGAATTAGGAAGAAGTTTCCAGTCCTGGAAGATATCTGGCAAAAATTTAAGAGAAGGAGTCAAGATTGAGTGTGTGTAACAGGGAAGGTAGGGCAGGATACACAAACCTGGCCACCAAAATCTTTTAATTTAGAAAGAGCACTGGATGTGGTGCCCGGCTACCCAGGTCAGAGACCACACCATGCCTACTCCAAGGAACTTAACCAATTCAAATAAAATGCATTTTCTGGGTTAATATGAAAACACACCCACCCACCCACTCACCCACCCACCCACACATACCCCTAATTCTACTTATGCCCAAAACAGCATTAAATTTACAAGTAAGTTCTTAAGACAAAACCACAAATATGGGGAGACCAGGAGAGGAGACAACAGCAATAACATTTCGGAAGCTACAGGGCACACTGATGAGAGATAACTAATAAAACCAACTCAAGAAACATGAAAATCATGAGCTGGCAGTGTGGGAAGCTGGGGGCCAACCTGATTTATACCTCAGAATGCTCAGATGGCTCCCAATGTGGTGGGAGCAGATACCTCTGGACCTAGGAGTAAAGGAAGACCACCAAAACAAGAAGGGCTTCGTGAGTTCCTGTACCCCTTCTCCTCTCCATGCCACCAAGAAGTGGCAGACATCGGAAAATTTATGCTCTGGAAAGGGTAAAATAGAGGGTCTCTGAGTCAGAGGAGAGGAGATGCACTGAAGGTGTGGATACTGCACCAAAATCAGAGAGATTAAGCGACTCGTGTATCCTGGATCGGCTGAGGACACTCATTTCACTCTGCAGAAATGCTTCTCTGCGTAAGTCCGAGAGCTGGAGGTGGGCCATGGGAGTTTAAAAGCAGAATAGACAGAGTAGCTTGCTCTGCCTGGCACGCTCTCGTCAGACATCAGTTCCCGGTCCACACCACGGGCTTGCTAGCTTCCCCGCGTCTGGTGAGCCCTGCTTTTTTTTTTTTTTTTTAATCAGGAGTCATTTTTGACTTTCTGAGAAAGACTCTTGAGCCTGCAGGTATGGGTTCAGCTCATCTTCTCCCAGGAACCTTCATCTACCAGTGGCACAGTTTCTCTTCCCTCACACAGATAGGCTTATGTGTGCTATTCTTTTTTCTTCAAAAATAAGCAATATATTGTTCAGAGTTAGAACTACAGGTGGTAAATGAATACAGAAGAGAATAGCTTGCTTTTCAGAGCATGAGATGTGTTCTTTTAACTTTTCTGTATTTTGAAACTTTGAGCTGAAAAGTGGGAGTGTGGGTGTAAAGAAAGTCTTTAAAACACAAAAATGAATGAAATGTGTGTGAAGTAGATTATGTTCCCCCAAAACTTACTGAAACTTGAATTGTGTCCCCCAAATTTTATGTGTTAGAAATTTAGCCCACTGTGACTGTTAACAGGGTGAGAAATCCTATTATGATCATCAAAAGCTGGAGCCTTGAAGAGGTGATTGGATTGTAGGACTGTGCAGTAGTGAACAGATTGAAAATGGTGGTCAGGGGCGTGGTTCTGAGGGCTTTAAAAGAAGAGGAGAGTCTGTCTCTCTNGTGGCTAAATTGGCCCCAGGTGTGGCTGGACCTGCAGCTTTGGAAGATACAAGCTGGAAGCATTGGTGGCATCCATGTGGTGTTAGATCTATAGACCTGCAGAATGCCAGGGCTGTGGAGGTTTGGGAGCCTCCACCCTGATTTCAAAGGATGTATAGAAAAGTCTGGGGGCCCAGTAAGAGATCTGTCAAAGGATCAGAGTCACCACCTGGAGTCTTCACTAGAGCAATGCTGAGCAGAAATGTGGGGTCTGAGTTGCAGCAGAGAAACCCCAACAGTGCCATGCCTATTGGAGCCATGAGAGTGGGACCTCCATGGCGACCCCAGACCTGTGGAGCTACCAGATTGGAACACCAGCCTGGGAGAGGTGAAGTGTTGCC
>NW_007730938.1:97092-98863 GCF_000696425.1 Galeopterus variegatus | reverse complement strand
AAAACTTTGAATTTTGGACTTTTGAGTTGAAACAAGTTAAGACTTTGGAGATGAAATGAATATATTTGAATGTGAAAAGGACATGAGTTTTGGAGGGCCAGGGGTGAAATGTAGTGGATTGAATAATGCCCCCCCCAAATTCACTGAAGCTTGAATTGTGTCCCCCAAATTTTATGTATTAGAAACTTAGCCCCCACTGTGACTGTTAAGAGGGAGGGAAATCCTATTATGGTAACTGAAAAGTGGAACCTTGAAGAGGTGATTGGATTGTAGGACCATGCAGTAGTGAATGGATTAAAAATGGTGGTCAGGGGTGTGGTTCTGAGGGCTCTAAAAGAAGAGGAGAGTCTGTCTCTCTTGCACTCTCTGCACCCACCATTTTGCAATGTGAGACCCCTGAGTCACTGTCGCCACCACCAGACTGTCACTTCTCGCTGTGTGATGGAGACTCAAAGATTACTCATAGCCCAAATATTAAGAGGAATGAGAGGCCCAAGGGGAGTGCACAGAGAAAACTCCCTCAAGAAGGGAGAAACAAGGCACAGCCCCAAGTTGGTATTTGCTTCAGCTTTTATTGTAAAGACAAGGAAATACAAGAGAAAAAAACAACTTATCAAAGGAATGAAAAGAAATTGGCTATGGGGCAATCTCTGGAAAACATCTTGAGAAACAAAGGAGAAGGAGTAAAGCTGGATAAGAAGTGACGTTAATGTTCTTATCTAATCTAGCAGAACATCCTTGAAGATCTTTTGCACTTCGAACAATCCCTGTTCTGCCTCAGATCTCTTATTTATAGTAAGGGCTTTTGCCCTGTGTAAGTTCCCTCATCTTTCTCAATCTTAACATTCCTACACTCCTCCACACCAGATGGACTTTGGACTTCCCAGCCTCAGAAACTGTAAGCGATAAATTTCATTTTCTTTATAAATTACTCAGTTCCAAGTATTTTGTTACGAGCAATGGAAACGGACTGATACACTGTGTAATCAAAAGACTTGAAAATGTGCTGTTAAAAGTCCTTTTGTAAAAGTATAAAACAGCTCTTAATATAGTGTGATACGTTTTAAGCATAATGATATTGAAAGACCACTTCCAAGGAGATGAAAAATTATGCTTTTCAAATGATTCACCCATAATAAAGAATTGATTCTATTAACATCTAAAGTCAAATACCCAGCTTGTATGTAAATCCTTGAAAGGGCTGTTTTGTACCCATGCCTACCTTTCTCTAATGAAAGCTTCTTTTTTTATTTTTAAGAGCCAATATTCTAGATAAAAGTTTTTAAAACTATTCCATATGTTTAAAAGTTTCTTTAGTTAGATTTGTACTACATTGTCTTTCATGATTTTCATTATAAACACGCAAGAATCTGGTGTTTATTTGAAGTGACCACTTACGATGTTAGTCCCCATTCAGACATTTCTTCCATGTGACACAAATATCTCTATCCGTTGCACCAATACTCATATATTTGTTGCTCTCATGGTGTAAACAGAATGCTAATAAGTGCCAATAGCAGGATTTGAAAGTTACTGAAAGTGATGGGGAACTACTGAAATCACACATAAAGTTTTGACAAGGATCTGGCAGAGTTAGACTAGTAAATATTTGAAGAAAAGAAAGTCAAAAAGGATGGTGACAGGTTATGTGTGTCAAAAGAATGTTGTGATCATCATAGATTAAAGAGATTCTCTTGAAAAAATTGAAGTAGCCTCTAATATTTAGGCAAAATGACCCAATTTATGAAGGCCCCGCAAAAATCAAGTCAAA
>NW_007730938.1:93944-96072 GCF_000696425.1 Galeopterus variegatus | reverse complement strand
GACAGTATGCTAAGACCTATGACTATGACATGCAGTAAATGTTTTAATAAGAAACACATCAGCACGTGCCTATCCAAGTGAACGTAGATGTTTCACACTCATCACCTGGGAGGTGATACAGACATTTTGTTGACAGGGTCACAGTTCCTAACAGTTGTTAGGTCTCCTCTGGAGTTGCCTTGAAATTCTGCAGCAATAATTTTTTCTATTGTCTTCCAAGGTGGCATCCACTAACTCATCCACTGAAGATGGAACTGGTTTTAGTAATGCCATAAGGAGACAACATGGGCAGCACATAACAAGCATAGACAAGAAAGAGGTTGAATTCCTGTGTGGCCGTATTTTACTTTTACCATCACCACAGGCCCTCTGTGCTCTTTACACATACTGACCTTTTTACAAATCTCGCTCCCTTCTTAGCGATCGGCAAAAGGCTAGGAATGTACAAACTCTCCGGCATTTGCCGAATGCTGGATACATGAATGAAAATCTGACTCCCTCTTTACAACTGTCATTCACACATGAAGTGAAAGAGGAGTGGCTCACGGTGGGGATCAAGAAGGTAAAAACCATTTTTTTCCCGGTACATTTTTCTTCACTGATTCTGCCACTTTATTTTATCCCTGTGTTTTTTTGCTGGTTGAATATGTTCTAAGCTGTGCCAGGCTCCCCTCGTCCCTCCCCCACAGAATCCTGATCTACGCCTAACAGCAGGAGCTGGGTCTGTGCCTACTTTTGATTAACTTGTCTATTGAAATTGTTCTGTTTTTCTGAAGAACGTTGATTCATAAAATTAATGTTTGCTCATCCTTAAGTATACTAGGGGAACCTGAACAGGGAGAACTAGTCAGCATTTTATTACCATGCCGAAAAAAAAAAGTTTTCCCATGCAGAGCTGTGTCATCTGCATCTGAAAACAGGAAACAGGAATGTTGTGAAGGATCTGCAGCGTGATGTCACAGAGCCATTAGTTCCTGGTTCCATCAAGTTACTGTCTGGTAATTTTGTCTGAAATCCATCAGCGAAATAGGTGAAATGGTGAAGCAGAGTAACTACGATTTTTCTGGATCTGGAAGGATCCTTAAAAATAACCTGGCACAACATATACTAAAGAAGGAAATGCCTATGGTGAAAAAAGGATTAATCTACTTTCCCGGCACCGCACATTGGTAGAGAACGTGGCTCTGGAGCCAAGGCACAGCTCTGCCTCCCACCAGCTGCGTGACTCTGGGCAGGAGACTTACCCTCCCCCTGGGTAAGTTGCTCACTCTTGAGGTTGTAAGGGTTAGAAGAGTTAAACTCATCAAGCCCTTTACATGTAGAAAGCACCTCTGAAATGGTACCATTTATTATTATTATTATTATTATNAGCCTCTAATATTTAGGCAAAATGACCCAATTTATGAAGGCCCCGCAAAAATCAAGTCAAATGAAGGATTTTATGTTGTGCTCTCCTGAAGCTCCGTCAACAAACACTGTGACATTCAAGTCAGATGATGCTTGATGCATTGTTAGTCCATTCTGAGATTTGGCACAGATTTACAAGCCTAATCAAAATTGTGTTAACTATTAAGTTGAACCATGTGAAACTACCATTTTTATAAATAAAAAAATAAAGTTTAACATAATATGAGTATAAGATAAAATAAGCTTATTTTCTTAATTGGCTTCATTTCTCGTTATAAAGTCCTAAAAAAATATTTTGGGGTTTTCTTTTCCAGTCTCAAATAAATTTACTTTGTGGCCATCTTTTAGTAACAATTATCTCTGGTTATTTTATCTACATTTGGGGTTACAATGGCATTGGGAGGGCAGAATTCGAATCCACCAACCACTTGCAACACTGCTTCAATGGAGAGTCATGCTGAGGTCCAAATGTTGAATTGTAAATTAATTTTTGCAGTCAAGCTATCTTTTCTTTTTTAGCTGACAGTATGCTAAGACCTATGACTATGACATGCAGTAAATGTTTTAATAAGAAACACATCAACACGTGCCTATCCAAGTGAACGTAGATGTTTCACACTCATCACCTGGGAGGTGATACAGACATTTTGTTGACAGGGCCACAGTTCCTAACAGTTGTTAGGTCTCCTCTGGAGTTGCCTTGAAATTCTGCAGCAATAAT
>NW_007730938.1:90418-93232 GCF_000696425.1 Galeopterus variegatus | reverse complement strand
CTCTGGGCAGGAGACTTACCCTCCCCCTGGGTAAGTTGCTCACTCTTGAGGTTGTAAGGGTTAGAAGAGTTAAACTCATCAAGCCCTTTACATGTAGAAAGCACCTCTGAAATGGTACCATTTATTATTATTATTATTATTATCATCATCATTACTGTTGCTCCTGTTGTTTTCCCAGGTCACATAGCTAGTTTCAGGGTACCCTGCAATGCATCAACTCAATAAATATTTCTTAGGCACCTACTTTGTGCTGGACACTGTACTAGGCACTGGAGATACATCGATAAACAAAATCAACAAAAATTCCTGCCCTTGTGGAGCTTCCATTTTAGTAAGGAGAGATATACAATAAATGATAAACCTGATAACTAAGATAATTTCACAGTAAATGAAAAATGATAAGCACAGTGGACAAAAGATTGACTGGGGTAAGGGGGTGGATCCTGACTGTTAGGGACCCTGAGTGGGGGGTGGGGCAGGTGGCAATATAAAATGAGATGGTCAGAGTAGGACCTCATTGAGAAGGTGACATTTGAGGTAAGACTTGAAGGAGGAGAAGGAGGGAGTCATGAGGACATTTGAGGGAAGAGCATCGCAGGCCAGGGGAAGAGCTAGTGCAAGGCATTAAGGAGCAAGCGTAGCTGGTGTCTCAAGCAACAGCAAGAAGGTGCGCCCAGCTGGAGCAGACTGAGCAAGGAGAGCCTAGCAAGAAACGGAGAGAAGAGCTGTGGAAAGGACTACGGCTTTACTCTGCATGAAATGTGTGCCATTGCAAGGCTTTGAGAACAGGAGTGACCTGATTGGACTTATATTTGTAAAGGGTCATGGGCTGCTGAGTTAAGAGCAGACTGAAGGGAGGTGGAAGCAGGAAACTATTTAGGAGACTCTTGCAATGCTCGGGGGCAGCAGCGTGGTGGCCTGAACCAGGGAAGCACTAGTAGAGGTGACAAGTGACGTGAAAGTGATAGGTGAAGACGAGGTGGTGAGAAGTGGCTTTAGATTTTAGCCATATTTTGAACAGGTGACAGATTGGATGTGAAGTGTGAGAAAGAGAGGTGCCAAGGTTTTGGCCAGAACCCTGGGAGACTGGAGTTGCCATTAACTGAAATGAAGAGGGCAGTGATTGGCGTGGCCATGGGGGATGAGCAAGTGCAGTTTTATAAATCCTTTCCTTTTTTTTTCCATTTTTTAATTTTAAAATTTAATTGTGTGTATTTATGGAGTACGGTGTGTTGTTTCAATATATGCAAATATTGTGCAATTATTCACGTAGGGTGGAGAGCATATCCATCCCCTGAACATTTTTCTTTGTGAAGATTATGGTCAAGATCCTCTTTTCTAGCTATTTAGAAATATACAATATAGTAAAGCTCCTCTTTACAAAGATTATTCTGAATTCTCTGTCAGACATTTCATAGATCCACTGTTCTTCTGGATCCATTGCTGGCGCTTTGTTGATTTCCCTTAGTAGTGTCATATTTCTCTGTTCTTTGTGTTTTTACATTGATGCCTGAGCATTTGAGGAGACAGCTACTTCTTCCAGGTTTTGTAGGTGTCTATTAATCTCATGCCACTCAAAGTGGGTTCATGGACTTGAGAGCCAGTGCAGAAATGCAGAATTTCAGGCTCCTCTCCAGAATTACAAAATCCAAATTTGCATTTTAAAAGACCCCCAGATAAATTATCTGCACATAAACATTTGAGAAATGCTGTATTTAAACAACTAAGTAGAGATATTGAACAGATCATGTACCTCCAGAGAGATCCAAGCTGGAGACATAAATTTCTGATTTTTATCATGTTGATAGTATTTTAAGCCATGAAACAGGTTTTCTAAGGCTCATCATGGACTTTAGTCAATGTACTCCAATTAAACCACAGAAACACACCTGTAGTTGTGTTTGTTTCTCGTTGCATTGAGAAAGAACACACACAGTGGAGAAGCTTGGGGAATCTCAGAAAGGTGTTAGAAAGGACTTACAGGATTGAGGCTTGCAGTGGGTCATTTGGGGAGATGTTTAAGGAAGCAGAGCTTTGGTCAGGATTAGATGCAGTGAGGAAGCAGGGGTAGTTCTATGACTGGGTATCTTAATAAATCTAATCTGTAAGGCTAGAGGAATGAAGCAATGCTAAAACTGTAATTGGCAAAGAAGTAGCAGTCAGTATAGCCAGAGGGTGCTTGGTTGTTCTTGAGTTTTGGACAATGTTCATGTTTCTCATGTGTATACAGACATACTCTGTAGTGGCATTGCTTTTGTCTTGATCTGTTATGGCCACAGAGAGGTGTCATCTGATGTTCATGTTCTGGGAAATTGTTTATGTCCAAGAGGGGAACACCAGGGCCTAGCTGTGAGTGTCAGGCCAGCTCCTGGATGTCAGGGGCTGCTTTTCTCTTTCTCATTGGTCCTCAATATCTTCCTACTATTCCCTCCTATTCCTTGTTTTGTAAGCCTCTGGTCCCTCATGTGGGTCTACTCCACACTGTGAAAGCTTGTAATTTACATAGCAATAACCTGTGAAGGCCTCGGAGCTCCAGCCCAAGTGGAGCTATGGGCCCCAGCTACTAGCTGCTCTACTTATTTAAATTTTTCTAATCTGGTTCATAGTTTCCCACAGGGTAGCCTAGATTACACAGCAAGGAGTTTAAAAGTAAGCATCCACCAGGCTTTAAGGTCCAAGTTTAAATTCTGGCCAATAGCACTCAGTTGCTTCAGCAAGTTTTTTAGAACCTCTAAGTTCCAGTTTCCTCATCACTAAAAAGGGATGAATATCCAATTATCCCAGCACCATTTGCTGAAAAGGCAGTCTCTTCCC